>NW_027616506.1:0-277001 GCF_964187855.1 Myxine glutinosa | reverse complement strand
AAAACACTTTTTGCACTTGTGATAGTGTTGAAAAACCACTTTTCGCACTTGTGTTAGTGTTGAAAAAACACTTTTCGCACATGTGTTAGTGTTGAAAAACCACTTTTCGCACTTGTGTTCGTGCAGGAAACCACTTTTGCACTTGTATTAGTGTGGAAAAAACACTTTTCGCACTTGTGATAGTGTTGAAAAACCACTTTTCGCACTTGTGTTAGTGTTGAAAAACCACTTTTCGCACTTGTGTTGGTGCAGGAAACCACTTTTGCACTTGTATTGGTGTGGAAAAACCACTTTTCGCACTTGTGTTAGTGTTGAAAAACCACTTTTCGCACTTGTGTTAGTGATAAAAAACCACTTTTCGCACTTGTGTTAGTGTTGAAAAACCACTTTTCGCACTTGTGTTGGTGCAGGAAACCACTTTTGCACTTGTATTAGTGTGGAAAAAACACTTTTTGCACTTGTGATAGTGTTGAAAAACCACTTTTCGCATTTGTGTTAGTGTTGAAATACCACTTTTCGCACTTGTGTTGGTGCAGGAAACCACTTTTGCACTTGTATTAGTGTGGAAAAAACACTTTTTGCACTTGTGATAGTGTTGAAAAACGACTTTTCGCACTTGTGTTAGTGTTGAAAAACCACTTTTCGCACTTGAGTTAGTGTTGAAAAACCACTTTTCGCACTTGTGTTGGTGCAGAAAACCACTTTTGCACTTGTATTAGTGTGGAAAAACCACTTTCGCACTTGTGTTAGTGTTGAAAAACCACTTTTCGCACTTGTGTTAGTGTTGAAAAACCACTTTTCGCTCTTGTGTTGGTGCAGGAAACCACTTTTGCACTTGTATTAGTGCGGAAAAAACACTTTTTGCACTTGTGATAGTGTTGAAAAAGCACTTTTCGCACTTGTGTTAGTGTTGAAATACCACTTTTCGCACTTGTGTTGGTGCAGGAAACCACTTTTGCACTTGTATTAGTGTGGAAAAACCACTTTTCGCACTTGTGTTAGTGTTGAAAAACCACTTTTCACACCTGTGTTAGTGTTGAAAAACCACTTTTCGCACTTGTGTTGGTGCAGGACACCACTTTTGCACTTGTATTAGTGTGGAAAAAACACTTTTTGCACTTGTGATAGTGTTGAAAACCCACTTTTCGCACTTGTGTTAGTGTTGAAAAACCACTTTTCGCACTTGTGTTAGTGTTGAAAAACCACTTTTCGCACTTGTGTTCGTGCAGGAAACCACTTTTGCACTTGTATTAGTGTGGAAAAAACACTTTTCGCACTTGTGATAGTGTTGAAAAACCACTTTTCGCGCTTGTGTTAGTGTTGAAAAACCACTTTTCGCACTTGTGTTAGTGTTGAAAAACCACTTTTCGCACTTGTGTTGGTGTAGGAAACCACTTTTGCACTTGTATTAGTGTGGAAAAAACACTTTTTGCACTTGTGATAGTGTTGAAAAACCACTTTTCGCACTTGTGTTAGTGTTGAAAAACCACTTTTCGCACTTGTGTTAGTGTTGAAAAACCACTTTTCGCACTTGTGTTGGTGCAGGAAACCACTTTTGCACTTGTATTAGTGTGGAAAAAACACTTTTCGCACTTGTGATAGTGTTGAAAAACCACTTTTCGCACTTGTGTTAGTGTTGAAAAACCACTTTTCGCACTTGTGTTGGTGCAGGAAACCACTTTTGCACTTGTATTAGTGTGGAAAAACCACTTTTCGCACTTGTGTTAGTGTTGAAAAACCACTTTTCGCACTTGTGTTAGTGTTGAAAAACCACTTTTCGCACTTGTGTTAGTGTTGAAAAACCACTTTTCGCACTTGTGTTGGTGCAGGAAACCACTTTTGCACTTGTATTAGTGTGGAAAAAACACTTTTCGCACTTGTGTTAGTGTTGAAGAACCACTTTTCGCACTTGTGTTAGTGTTGAAAAAGCACTTTTCGCACTTGTGTTGGTGCAGGAAACCACTTTTGCACTTGTATTAGTGTGGAAAAAACACTTTTTGCACTTGTGATAGTGTTGAAAAACCACTTTTCGCACTTGTGTTAGTGTTGAAATACCACTTTACGCACTTGTGTTGGTGCAGGAAACCACTTTTGCACTTGTATTAGTGTGGAAAAAACACTTTTTGCACTTGTGATAGTGTTGAAAAACGACTTTTCGCACTTGTGTTAGTGTTGAAAAACCACTTTTCGCACTTGTGTTGGTGCAGGAAACCACTTTTGCACTTGTATTAGTGTGGAAAAACCACTTTTCGCACTTGTGTTAATGTTGAAAAACCACTTTTCGCACCTGTGTTAGTGTTGAAAAACCACTTTTCGCACTTGTGTTGGTGCAGGAACCCACTTTTGCACTTGTATTAGAGTGGAAAAAACACTTTTTGCACTTGTGATAGTGTTGAAAAACCACTATTCGCACTTGTGTTAGTGTTGAAAAAACACTTTTCACACTTGTGTTAGTGTTGAAAATCCACTTTTCACGCTTGTGTTAGTGTTGAAAAACCACTTTTCGCACTTGTGTTAGTGTTGAAAAACCACTTTTCGCACTTGTGTTAGTGTTGAAAAAACACTTTTCGCACTTGTGATAGTGTTGAAAAACCACTTTTCGCGCTTGTGTTAGTGTTGAAAAACCACTTTTCGCACTTGTGTTAGTGTTGAAAAACCACTTTTCGCACTTGTGTTGGTGTAGGAAACCAATTTTGCACTTGTATTAGTGTGGAAAAAACACTTTTTGCACTTGTGATAGTGTTGAAAAACCACTTTTCGCACTTGTGTTAGTGTTGAAAAACCACTTTTCGCACTTGTGTTAGTGTTGAAAAACCACTTTTCGCACTTGTGTTGGTGCAGGAAACCACTTTTGCACTTGTATTAGTGTGGAAAAAACACTTTTCGCACTTGTGATAGTGTTGAAAAACCACTTTTCGCACTTGTGTTAGTGTTGAAAAACCACTTTTCGCACTTGTGTTGGTGCAGGAAACCACTTTTGCACTTGTATTAATGTGGAAAAACCACTTTTCGCACTTGTGTTAGTGTTGAAAAACCACTTTTCGCACTTGTGTTAGTGTTGAAAAACCACTTTTCGCACTTGTGTTAGTGTTGAAAAACCACTTTTCGCACTTGTGTTGGTGCAGGAAACCACTTTTGCACTTGTATTAGTGTGGAAAAAACACTTTTTGCACTTGTGATAGTGTTGAAAAACCACTTTTCGCACTTGTGTTAGTGTTGAAATACCACTTTACGCACTTGTGTTGGTGCAGGAAACCACTTTTGCACTTGTATTAGTGTGGAAAAAACACTTTTTGCACTTGTGATAGTGTTGAAAAACGACTTTTCGCACTTGTGTTAGTGTTGAAAAACCACTTTTCGCACTTGTGTTGGTGCAGGTAACCAGTTTTGCACTTGTATTAGTGTGGAAAAACCACTTTTCGCACTTGTGTTAGTGTTGAAAAACCACTTTTCGCACCTGTGTTAGTGTTGAAAAACCACTTTTCGCGCTTGTGTTGGTGCAGGAACCCACTTTTGCACTTGTATTAGAGTGGAAAAAACACTTTTTGCACTTGTGATAGTGTTGAAAAACCACTTTTCGCACTTGCGTTAGTGTTGAAAAAACACTTTTCGCACTTGTGTTAGTGTTGAAAAACCACTTTTCGCACTTGTGTTCATGCAGGAAACCACTTTTGCACTTGTATTAGTGTGGAAAAAACACTTTTCGCACTTGTGATAGTGTTGAAAAACCACTTTTCGCACTTGTGTTAGTGTTGACAAACCACTTTTCGCACTTGTGTTAGTGTTGAAATACCACTTTTCGCACTTGTGTTCGTGCAGGAAACCACTTTTGCACTTGTATTAGTGTGGAAAAAACACTTTTCGCACTTGTGATAGTGTTGAAAAACCACTTTTCGCACTTGTGTTAGTGTTGAAAAACCACTTTTCGCACTTGTGTTGGTGCAGGAAACCACTTTTGCACTTGTATTAGTGTGGAAAAACCACTTTTCGCACTTGTGTTAGTGTTGAAAAACCACTTTTCGCACTTGTGTTAGTGTTGAAAAACCACTTTTCGCACTTGTGTTGGTGCAGGAAACCACTTTTGCACTTGTATTAGTGCAGAAAAAACACTTTTTGCACTTGTGATAGTGTTGAAAAAGCACTTTTCGCACTTGTGTTAGTGTTGAAATACCACTTTTCGCACTTGTGTTGGTGCAGGAAACCACTTTTGCACTTGTATTAGTGTGGAAAAACCACTTTTCGCACTTGTGTTAGTGTTGAAAAACCACTTTTCACACCTGTGTTAGTGTTGAAAAACCACTTTTCGCACTTGTGTTGGTGCAGGACACCACTTTTGCACTTGTATTAGTGTGGAAAAAACACTTTTTGCACTTGTGATAGTGTTGAAAACCCACTTTTCGCACTTGTGTTAGTGTTGAAAAACCACTTTTCGCACTTGTGTTAGTGTTGAAAAACCACTTTTCGCACTTGTGTTCGTGCAGGAAACCACTTTTGCACTTGTATTAGTGTGGAAAAAACACTTTTCGCACTTGTGATAGTGTTGAAAACCCACTTTTCGCGCTTGTGTTAGTGTTGAAAAACCACTTTTCGCACTTGTGTTAGTGTTGAAAAACCACTTTTCGCACTTGTGTTGGTGCAGGAAACCACTTTTGCACTTGTATTAGTGTGGAAAAAACACTTTTTGCACTTGTGATAGTGTTGAAAAACCACTTTTCGCATTTGTGTTAGTGTTGAAATACCACTTTTCGCACTTGTGTTGGTGCAGGAAACCACTTTTGCACTTGTATTAGTGTGGAAAAAACACTTTTTGCACTTGTGAAAGTGTTGAAAAACGACTTTTCGCACTTGTGTTAGTGTTGAAAAACCACTTTTCGCACTTGTGTTAGTGTTGAAAAACCACTTTTCGCACTTGTGTTGGTGCAGGAAACCACTTTTGCACTTGTATTAGTGTGGAAAAACCACTTTCGCACTTGTGTTAGTGTTGAAAAACCACTTTTCGCACTTGTGTTAGTGTTGAAAAACCACTTTTCGCACTTGTGTTGGTGCAGGAAACCACTTTTGCACTTGTATTAGTGCAGAAAAAACACTTTTTGCACTTGTGATAGTGTTGAAAAAGCACTTTTCGCACTTGTGTTAGTGTTGAAATACCACTTTTCGCACTTGTGTTGGTGCAGGAAACCACTTTTGCACTTGTATTAGTGTGGAAAAACCACTTTTCGCACTTGTGTTAGTGTTGAAAAACCACTTTTCACACCTGTGTTAGTGTTGAAAAACCACTTTTCGCACTTGTGTTGGTGCAGGACACCACTTTTGCACTTGTATTAGTGTGGAAAAAACACTTTTTGCACTTGTGATAGTGTTGAAAACCCACTTTTCGCACTTGTGTTAGTGTTGAAAAACCACTTTTCGCACTTGTGTTAGTGTTGAAAAACCACTTTTCGCACTTGTGTTCGTGCAGGAAACCACTTTTGCACTTGTATTAGTGTGGAAAAAACACTTTTCGCACTTGTGATAGTGTTGAAAAACCACTTTTCGCGCTTGTGTTAGTGTTGAAAAACCACTTTTCGCACTTGTGTTAGTGTTGAAAAACCACTTTTCGCACTTGTGTTGGTGTAGGTAACCACTTTTGCACTTGTATTAGTGTGGAAAAAACACGTTTTGCACTTGTGATAGTGTTGAAAAACCACTTTTCGCACTTGTGTTAGTGTTGAAAAACCACTTTGTGCACTTGTGTTAGTGTTGAAAAACCACTTTTCGCACTTGTGTTGGTGCAGGAAACCACTTTTGCACTTGTATTAGTGTGGAAAAAACACTTTTCGCACTTGTGATAGTGTTCAAAAACCACTTTTTGCACTTGTGTTAGTGTTGAAAAACCACTTTTCGCACTTGTGTTGGTGCAGGAAACCACTTTTGCACTTGTATTAGTGTGGAAAAACCACTTTTCGCACTTGTGTTAGTGTTGAAAAACCACTTTTCGCACTTGTGTTAGTGTTGAAAAACCACTTTTCGCACTTGTGTTAGTGTTGAAAAACCACTTTTCGCACTTGTGTTGGTGCAGGAAACCAATTTTGCACTTGTATTAGTGTGGAAAAAACACTTTTCGCACTTGTGTTAGTGTTGAAGAACCACTTTTCGCACTTGTGTTAGTGTTGAAAAACCACTTTTCGCACTTGTGTTGGTGCAGGAAACCACTTTTGCACTTGTATTAGTGTGGAAAAAACACTTTTTGCACTTGTGATAGTGTTGAAAAACCACTTTTCGCACTTGTGTTAGTGTTGAAATACCACTTTACGCACTTGTGTTGGTGCAGGAAACCACTTTTGCACTTGTATTAGTGTGGAAAAAACACTTTTTGCACTTGTGATAGTGTTGAAAAACGACTTTTCGCACTTGTGTTAGTGTTGAAAAACCACTTTTCGCACTTGTGTTGGTGCAGGAAACCACTTTTGCACTTGTATTAGTGTGGAAAAACCACTTTTCGCACTTGTGTTAGTGTTGAAAAACCACTTTTCGCACCTGTGTTAGTGTTGAAAAACCACTTTTCGCACTTGTGTTGGTGCAGGAACCCACTTTTGCACTTGTATTAGAGTGGAAAAAACACTTTTTGCACTTGTGATAGTGTTGAAAAACCACTATTCGCACTTGTGTTAGTGTTGAAAAAACACTTTTTGCACTTGTGTTAGTGTTGAAAAACCACTTTTCACGCTTGTGTTAGTGTTGAAAAACCACTTTTCGCACTTGTGTTAGTGTTGAAAAACCACTTTTCGCACTTGTGTTAGTGTTGAAAAAACACTTTTGGCACTTGTGATAGTGTTGAAAAACCACTTTTCGCGCTTGTGTTAGTGTTGAAAACCACTTTTCGCACTTGTGTTAGTGTTGAAAAACCACTTTTCGCACTTGTGTTGGTGTAGGAAACCACTTTTGCACTTGTATTAGTGTGGAAAAAACACTTTTTGCACTTGTGATATTGTTGAAAAACCACTTTTCGCACTTGTGTTAGTGTTGAAAAACCACTTTTCGCACTTGTGTTAGTGTTGAAAAACCACTTTTCGCACTTGTGTTGGTGCAGGAAACCACTTTTGCACTTGTATTAGTGTGGAAAAAACACTTTTCGCACTTGTGATAGTGTTGAAAAACCACTTTTCGCAATTGTGTTAGTGTTGAAAAACCACTTTTCGCACTTGTGTTGGTGCAGGAAACCACTTTTGCACTTGTATTAGTGTGGAAAAACCACTTTTCGCACTTGTGTTAGTGTTGAAAACCCACTTTTCGCACTTGTGTTAGTGTTGAAAAACCACTTTTCGCACTTGTGTTGGTGCAGGAAACCACTTTTGCACTTGTATTAGTGTGGAAAAACCACTTTTCGCACTTGTGTTAGTGTTGAAAAACCACTTTTCGCACTTGTGTTAGTGTTGAAAAACCACTTTTCGCACTTGTGTTAGTGTTGAAAAACCACTTTTCGCACTTGTGTTGGTGCAGGAAACCACTTTTGCACTTGTATTAGTGTGGGAAAAAACACTTTTCGCACTTGTGTTAGTGTTGAAGAACCACTTTTCGCACTTGTGTTAGTGTTGAAAAACCACTTTTCGCACTTGTGTTGGTGCAGGAAACCACTTTTGCACTTGTATTAGTGTGGAAAAAACACTTTTTGCACTTGTGATAGTGTTGAAAAACCACTTTTCGCACTTGTGTTAGTGTTGAAATACCACTTTACGCACTTGTGTTGGTGCAGGAAACCACTTTTGCACTTGTATTAGTGTGGAAAAAACACTTTTTGCACTTGTGATAGTGTTGAAAAACGACTTTTCGCACTTGTGTTAGTGTTGAAAAACCACTTTTCGCACTTGTGTTGGTGCAGGTAACCAGTTTTGCACTTGTATTAGTGTGGAAAAACCACTTTTCGCACTTGTGTTAGTGTTGAAAAACCACTTTTCGCACCTGTGTTAGTGTTGAAAAACCACTTTTCGCGCTTGTGTTGGTGCAGGAACCCACTTTTGCACTTGTATTAGAGTGGAAAAAACACTTTTTGCACTTGTGATAGTGTTGAAAAACCACTTTTCGCACTTGTGTTAGTGTTGAAAAAACACTTTTCGCACTTGTGTTAGTGTTGAAAAACCACTTTTCGCACTTGTGTTCATGCAGGAAACCACTTTTGCACTTGTATTAGTGTGGAAAAAACACTTTTCGCACTTGTGATAGTGTTGAAAAACCACTTTTCGCACTTGTGTTAGTGTTGAAAAACCACTTTTCGCACTTGTGTTGGTGCAGGAAACCACTTTTGCACTTGTATTAGTGTGGAAAAACCACTTTTCGCACTTGTGTTAGTGTTGAAAAACCACTTTTCGCACTTGTGTTAGTGATAAAAAACCACTTTTCGCACTTGTGTTAGTGTTGAAAAACCACTTTTCGCACTTGTGTTGGTGCAGGAAACCACTTTTGCACTTGTATTAGTGTGGAAAAAACACTTTTTGCACTTGTGATAGTGTTGAAAAACCACTTTTCGCATTTGTGTTAGTGTTGAAATACCACTTTTCGCACTTGTGTTGGTGCAGGAAACCACTTTTGCACTTGTATTAGTGTGGAAAAAACACTTTTTGCACTTGTGATAGTGTTGAAAAACGACTTTTCGCACTTGTATTAGTGTTGAAAAACCACTTTTCGCACTTGTGTTAGTGTTGAAAAACCACTTTTCGCACTTGTGTTGGTGCAGGAAACCACTTTTGCACTTGTATTAGTGTGGAAAAACCACTTTCGCACTTGTGTTAGTGTTGAAAAACCACTTTTCGCACTTGTGTTAGTGTTGAAAAACCACTTTTCGCATTTGTGTTGGTGCAGGAAACCACTTTTGCACTTGTATTAGTGTGGAAAAACCACTTTTCGCACTTGTGTTAGTGTTGAAAAACCACTTTTCACACCTGTGTTAGTGTTGAAAAACCACTTTTCGCACTTGTGTTGGTGCAGGACACCACTTTTGCACTTGTATTAGTGTGGAAAAAACACTTTTTGCACTTGTGATAGTGTTGAAAACCCACTTTTCGCACTTGTGTTAGTGTTGAAAAACCACTTTTCGCACTTGTGTTAGTGTTGAAAAACCACTTTTCGCACTTGTGTTCGTGCAGGAAACCACTTTTGCACTTGTATTAGTGTGGAAAAAACACTTTTCGCACTTGTGATAGTGTTGAAAAACCACTTTTCGCGCTTGTGTTAGTGTTGAAAAACCACTTTTCGCACTTGTGTTAGTGTTGAAAAACCACTTTTCGCACTTGTGTTGGTGTAGGAAACCACTTTTGCACTTGTATTAGTGTGGAAAAAACACGTTTTGCACTTGTGATAGTGTCGAAAAACCACTTTTCGCACTTGTGTTAGTGTTGAAAAACCACTTTGTGCACTTGTGTTAGTGTTGAAAAACCACTTTTCGCACTTGTGTTGGTGCAGGAAACCACTTTTGCACTTGTATTAGTGTGGAAAAAACACTTTTCGCACTTGTGATAGTGTTCAAAAACCACTTTTTGCACTTGTGTTAGTGTTGAAAAACCACTTTTCGCACTTGTGTTGGTGCAGGAAACCACTTTTGCACTTGTATTAGTGTGGAAAAACCACTTTTCGCACTTGTGTTAGTGTTGAAAAACCACTTTTCGCACTTGTGTTAGTGTTGAAAAACCACTTTTCGCACTTGTGTTAGTGTTGAAAAACCACTTTTCGCACTTGTGTTGGTGCAGGAAACCAATTTTGCACTTGTATTAGTGTGGAAAAAACACTTTTCGCACTTGTGTTAGTGTTGAAGAACCACTTTTCGCACTTGTGTTAGTTTTGAAAAACCACTTTTCGCACTTGTGTTGGTGCAGGAAACCACTTTTGCACTTGTATTAGTGTGGAAAAAACACTTTTTGCACTTGTGATAGTGTTGAAAAACCACTTTTCGCACTTGTGTTAGTGTTGAAATACCACTTTACGCACTTGTGTTGGTGCAGGAAACCACTTTTGCACTTGTATTAGTGTGGAAAAAACACTTTTTGCACTTGTGATAGTGTTGAAAAACGACTTTTCGCACTTGTGTTAGTGTTGAAAAACCACTTTTCGCACTTGTGTTGGTGCAGGAAACCACTTTTGCACTTGTATTCGTGTGGAAAAACCACTTTTCGCACTTGTGTTAGTGTTGAAAAACCACTTTTCGCACCTGTGTTAGTGTTGAAAAACCACTTTTCGCACTTGTGTTGGTGCAGGAACCCACTTTTGCACTTGTATTAGAGTGGAAAAAACACTTTTTGCACTTGTGATAGTGTTGAAAAACCACTATTCGCACTTGTGTTAGTGTTGAAAAAACACTTTTTGCACTTGTGTTAGTGTTGAAAAACCACTTTTCACGCTTGTGTTAGTGTTGAAAAACCACTTTTCGCACTTGTGTTAGTGTTGAAAAACCACTTTTCGCACTTGTGTTAGTGTTGAAAAAACACTTTTCGCACTTGTGATAGTGTTGAAAAACCACTTTTCGCGCTTGTGTTAGTGTTGAAAAACCACTTTTCGCACTTGTGTTAGTGTTGAAAAACCACTTTTCGCACTTGTGTTGGTGCAGGAAACCACTTTTGCACTTGTATTAGTGTGGAAAAACCACTTTTCGCACTTGTGTTAGTGTTGAAAAACCACTTTTCGCACTTGTGTTAGTGATAAAAAACCACTTTTCGCACTTGTGTTAGTGTTGAAAAACCACTTTTCGCACTTGTGTTGGTGCAGGAAACCACTTTTGCACTTGTATTAGTGTGGAAAAAACACTTTTTGCACTTGTGATAGTGTTGAAAAACCACTTTTCGCATTTGTGTTAGTGTTGAAATACCACTTTTCGCACTTGTGTTGGTGCAGGAAACCACTTTTGCACTTGTATTAGTGTGGAAAAAACACTTTTTGCACTTGTGATAGTGTTGAAAAACGACTTTTCGCACTTGTATTAGTGTTGAAAAACCACTTTTCGCACTTGTGTTAGTGTTGAAAAACCACTTTTCGCACTTGTGTTGGTGCAGGAAACCACTTTTGCACTTGTATTAGTGTGGAAAAACCACTTTCGCACTTGTGTTAGTGTTGAAAAACCACTTTTCGCACTTGTGTTAGTGTTGAAAAACCACTTTTCGCATTTGTGTTGGTGCAGGAAACCACTTTTGCACTTGTATTAGTGTGGAAAAACCACTTTTCGCACTTGTGTTAGTGTTGAAAAACCACTTTTCACACCTGTGTTAGTGTTGAAAAACCACTTTTCGCACTTGTGTTGGTGCAGGACACCACTTTTGCACTTGTATTAGTGTGGAAAAAACACTTTTTGCACTTGTGATAGTGTTGAAAACCCACTTTTCGCACTTGTGTTAGTGTTGAAAAACCACTTTTCGCACTTGTGTTAGTGTTGAAAAACCACTTTTCGCACTTGTGTTCGTGCAGGAAACCACTTTTGCACTTGTATTAGTGTGGAAAAAACACTTTTCGCACTTGTGATAGTGTTGAAAAACCACTTTTCGCGCTTGTGTTAGTGTTGAAAAACCACTTTTCGCACTTGTGTTAGTGTTGAAAAACCACTTTTCGCACTTGTGTTGGTGTAGGAAACCACTTTTGCACTTGTATTAGTGTGGAAAAAACACGTTTTGCACTTGTGATAGTGTCGAAAAACCACTTTTCGCACTTGTGTTAGTGTTGAAAAACCACTTTGTGCACTTGTGTTAGTGTTGAAAAACCACTTTTCGCACTTGTGTTGGTGCAGGAAACCACTTTTGCACTTGTATTAGTGTGGAAAAAACACTTTTCGCACTTGTGATAGTGTTCAAAAACCACTTTTTGCACTTGTGTTAGTGTTGAAAAACCACTTTTCGCACTTGTGTTGGTGCAGGAAACCACTTTTGCACTTGTATTAGTGTGGAAAAACCACTTTTCGCACTTGTGTTAGTGTTGAAAAACCACTTTTCGCACTTGTGTTAGTGTTGAAAAACCACTTTTCGCACTTGTGTTAGTGTTGAAAAACCACTTTTCGCACTTGTGTTGGTGCAGGAAACCAATTTTGCACTTGTATTAGTGTGGAAAAAACACTTTTCGCATTTGTGTTAGTGTTGAAGAACCACTTTTCGCACTTGTGTTAGTTTTGAAAAACCACTTTTCGCACTTGTGTTGGTGCAGGAAACCACTTTTGCACTTGTATTAGTGTGGAAAAAACACTTTTTGCACTTGTGATAGTGTTGAAAAACCACTTTTCGCACTTGTGTTAGTGTTGAAATACCACTTTACGCACTTGTGTTGGTGCAGGAAACCACTTTTGCACTTGTATTAGTGTGGAAAAAACACTTTTTGCACTTGTGATAGTGTTGAAAAACGACTTTTCGCACTTGTGTTAGTGTTGAAAAACCACTTTTCGCACTTGTGTTGGTGCAGGAAACCACTTTTGCACTTGTATTCGTGTGGAAAAACCACTTTTCGCACTTGTGTTAGTGTTGAAAAACCACTTTTCGCACCTGTGTTAGTGTTGAAAAACCACTTTTCGCACTTGTGTTGGTGCAGGAACCCACTTTTGCACTTGTATTAGAGTGGAAAAAACACTTTTTGCACTTGTGATAGTGTTGAAAAACCACTATTCGCACTTGTGTTAGTGTTGAAAAAACACTTTTTGCACTTGTGTTAGTGTTGAAAAACCACTTTTCACGCTTGTGTTAGTGTTGAAAAACCACTTTTCGCACTTGTGTTAGTGTTGAAAAACCACTTTTCGCACTTGTGTTAGTGTTGAAAAAACACTTTTCGCACTTGTGATAGTGTTGAAAAACCACTTTTCGCGCTTGTGTTAGTGTTGAAAAACCACTTTTCGCACTTGTGTTAGTGTTGAAAAACCACTTTTCGCACTTGTGTTGGTGTAGGAAACCACTTTTGCACTTGTATTAGTGTGGAAAAAACACTTTTTGCACTTGTGATAGTGTTGAAAAACCACTTTTCGCACTTGTGTTAGTGTTGAAAAACCACTTTTCGCACTTGTGTTAGTGTTGAAAAACCACTTTTCGCACTTGTGTTGGTGCAGGAAACCACTTTTGCACTTGTATTAGTGTGGAAAAAACACTTTTCGCACTTGTGATAGTGTTGAAAAACCACTTTTCGCACTTGTGTTAGTGTTGAAAAACCACTTTTCGCACTTGTGTTGGTGCAGGAAACCACTTTTGCACTTGTATTAGTGTGGAAAAACCACTTTTCGCACTTGTGTTAGTGTTGAAAACCCACTTTTCGCACTTGTGTTAGTGTTGAAAAACCACTTTTCGCACTTGTGTTAGTGTTGAAAAACCACTTTTCACACTTGTGTTGGTGCAGGAAACCACTTTTGCACTTGTATTAGTGTGGAAAAAACACTTTTCGCACTTGTGTTAGTGTTGAAGAACCACTTTTTGCACTTGTGTTAGTGTTGAAAAACCACTTTTCGCACTTGTGTTGGTGCAGGAAACCACTTTTGCACTTGTATTAGTGTGGAAAAAACACTTTTTGCACTTGTGATAGTGTTGAAAAACCACTTTTCGCACTTGTGTTAGTGTTGAAATACCACTTTACGCACTTGTGTTGGTGCAGGAAACCACTTTTGCACTTGTATTAGTGTGGAAAAAACACTTTTTGCACTTGTGATAGTGTTGAAAAACCACTTTTCGCACTTGTGTTAGTGTTGAAATACCACTTTACGCACTTGTGTTGGTGCAGGAAACCACTTTTGCACTTGTATTAGTGTGGAAAAAACACTTTTTGCACTTGTGATAGTGTTGAAAAACGACTTTTCGCACTTGTGTTAGTGTTGAAAAACCACTTTTCGCACTTGTGTTGGTGCAGGTAACCAGTTTTGCACTTGTATTAGTGTGGAAAAACCACTTTTCGCACTTGTGTTAGTGTTGAAAAACCACTTTTCGCACCTGTGTTAGTGTTGAAAAACCACTTTTCGCGCTTGTGTTGGTGCAGGAACCCACTTTTGCACTTGTATTAGAGTGGAAAAAACACTTTTTGCACTTGTGATAGTGTTGAAAAACCACTTTTCGCACTTGTGTTAGTGTTGAAAAAACACTTTTCGCACTTGTGTTAGTGTTGAAAAACCACTTTTCGCACTTGTGTTCATGCAGGAAACCACTTTTGCACTTGTATTAGTGTGGAAAAAACACTTTTCGCACTTGTGATAGTGTTGAAAAACCACTTTTCGCACTTGTGTTAGTGTTGAAAAACCACTTTTCGCACTTGTGTTGGTGCAGGAAACCACTTTTGCACTTGTATTAGTGTGGAAAAACCACTTTTCGCACTTGTGTTAGTGTTGAAAAACCACTTTTCGCACTTGTGTTAGTGATAAAAAACCACTTTTCGCACTTGTGTTAGTGTTGAAAAACCACTTTTCGCACTTGTGTTGGTGCAGGAAACCACTTTTGCACTTGTATTAGTGTGGAAAAAACACTTTTTGCACTTGTGATAGTGTTGAAAAACCACTTTTCGCATTTGTGTTAGTGTTGAAATACCACTTTTCGCACTTGTGTTGGTGCAGGAAACCACTTTTGCACTTGTATTAGTGTGGAAAAAACACTTTTTGCACTTGTGATAGTGTTGAAAAACGACTTTTCGCACTTGTATTAGTGTTGAAAAACCACTTTTCGCACTTGTGTTAGTGTTGAAAAACCACTTTTCGCACTTGTGTTGGTGCAGGAAACCACTTTTGCACTTGTATTAGTGTGGAAAAACCACTTTCGCACTTGTGTTAGTGTTGAAAAACCACTTTTCGCACTTGTGTTAGTGTTGAAAAACCACTTTTCGCATTTGTGTTGGTGCAGGAAACCACTTTTGCACTTGTATTAGTGTGGAAAAACCACTTTTCGCACTTGTGTTAGTGTTGAAAAACCACTTTTCACACCTGTGTTAGTGTTGAAAAACCACTTTTCGCACTTGTGTTGGTGCAGGACACCACTTTTGCACTTGTATTAGTGTGGAAAAAACACTTTTTGCACTTGTGATAGTGTTGAAAACCCACTTTTCGCACTTGTGTTAGTGTTGAAAAACCACTTTTCGCACTTGTGTTAGTGTTGAAAAACCACTTTTCGCACTTGTGTTCGTGCAGGAAACCACTTTTGCACTTGTATTAGTGTGGAAAAAACACTTTTCGCACTTGTGATAGTGTTGAAAAACCACTTTTCGCGCTTGTGTTAGTGTTGAAAAACCACTTTTCGCACTTGTGTTAGTGTTGAAAAACCACTTTTCGCACTTGTGTTGGTGTAGGAAACCACTTTTGCACTTGTATTAGTGTGGAAAAAACACGTTTTGCACTTGTGATAGTGTCGAAAAACCACTTTTCGCACTTGTGTTAGTGTTGAAAAACCACTTTGTGCACTTGTGTTAGTGTTGAAAAACCACTTTTCGCACTTGTGTTGGTGCAGGAAACCACTTTTGCACTTGTATTAGTGTGGAAAAAACACTTTTCGCACTTGTGATAGTGTTCAAAAACCACTTTTTGCACTTGTGTTAGTGTTGAAAAACCACTTTTCGCACTTGTGTTGGTGCAGGAAACCACTTTTGCACTTGTATTAGTGTGGAAAAACCACTTTTCGCACTTGTGTTAGTGTTGAAAAACCACTTTTCGCACTTGTGTTAGTGTTGAAAAACCACTTTTCGCACTTGTGTTAGTGTTGAAAAACCACTTTTCGCACTTGTGTTGGTGCAGGAAACCAATTTTGCACTTGTATTAGTGTGGAAAAAACACTTTTCGCACTTGTGTTAGTGTTGAAGAACCACTTTTCGCACTTGTGTTAGTTTTGAAAAACCACTTTTCGCACTTGTGTTGGTGCAGGAAACCACTTTTGCACTTGTATTAGTGTGGAAAAAACACTTTTTGCACTTGTGATAGTGTTGAAAAACCACTTTTCGCACTTGTGTTAGTGTTGAAATACCACTTTACGCACTTGTGTTGGTGCAGGAAACCACTTTTGCACTTGTATTAGTGTGGAAAAAACACTTTTTGCACTTGTGATAGTGTTGAAAAACGACTTTTCGCACTTGTGTTAGTGTTGAAAAACCACTTTTCGCACTTGTGTTGGTGCAGGAAACCACTTTTGCACTTGTATTCGTGTGGAAAAACCACTTTTCGCACTTGTGTTAGTGTTGAAAAACCACTTTTCGCACCTGTGTTAGTGTTGAAAAACCACTTTTCGCACTTGTGTTAGTGCAGGAACCCACTTTTGCACTTGTATTAGAGTGGAAAAAACACTTTTTGCACTTGTGATAGTGTTGAAAAACCACTATTCGCACTTGTGTTAGTGTTGAAAAAACACTTTTTGCACTTGTGTTAGTGTTGAAAAACCACTTTTCACGCTTGTGTTAGTGTTGAAAAACCACTTTTCGCACTTGTGTTAGTGTTGAAAAACCACTTTTCGCACTTGTGTTAGTGTTGAAAAAACACTTTTCGCACTTGTGATAGTGTTGAAAAACCACTTTTCGCGCTTGTGTTAGTGTTGAAAAACCACTTTTCGCACTTGTGTTAGTGTTGAAAAACCACTTTTCGCACTTGTGTTGGTGTAGGAAACCACTTTTGCACTTGTATTAGTGTGGAAAAAACACTTTTTGCACTTGTGATAGTGTTGAAAAACCACTTTTCGCACTTGTGTTAGTGTTGAAAAACCACTTTTCGCACTTGTGTTAGTGTTGAAAAACCACTTTTCGCACTTGTGTTGGTGCAGGAAACCACTTTTGCACTTGTATTAGTGTGGAAAAAACACTTTTCGCACTTGTGATAGTGTTGAAAAACCACTTTTCGCACTTGTGTTAGTGTTGAAAAACCACTTTTCGCACTTGTGTTGGTGCAGGAAGCCACTTTTGCACTTGTATTAGTGTGGAAAAACCACTTTTCGCACTTGTGTTAGTGTTGAAAACCCACTTTTCGCACTTGTGTTAGTGTTGAAAAACCACTTTTGCACTTGTATTAGTGTGGAAAAAACACTTTTCGCACTTGTGATAGTGTTCAAAAACCACTTTTTGCACTTGTGTTAGTGTTGAAAAACCACTTTTCGCACTTGTGTTGGTGCAGGAAACCACTTTTGCACTTGTATTAGTGTGGAAAAACCACTTTTCGCACTTGTGTTAGTGTTGAAAAACCACTTTTCGCACTTGTGTTAGTGTTGAAAAACCACTTTTCGCACTTGTGTTAGTGTTGAAAAACCACTTTTCGCACTTGTGTTAGTGTTGAAATACCACTTTACGCACTTGTGTTGGTGCAGGAAACCACTTTTGCACTTGTATTAGTGTGGAAAAAACACTTTTTGCACTTGTGATAGTGTTGAAAAACGACTTTTCGCACTTGTGTTAGTGTTGAAAAACCACTTTTCGCACTTGTGTTGGTGCAGGTAACCACTTTTGCACTTGTATTAATGTGGAAAAACCACTTTTCGCACTTGTGTTAGTGTTGAAAAACCACTTTTCGCACCTGTGTTAGTATTGAAAAACCACTTTTCGCGCTTGTGTTGGTGCAGGAACCCACTTTTGCACTTGTATTAGAGTGGAAAAAACACTTTTTGCACTTGTGATAGTGTTGAAAAACCACTTTTCGCACTTGTGTTAGTGTTGAAAAAACACTTTTCGCACTTGTGTTAGTGTTGAAAAACCACTTTTCGCACTTGTGTTCATGCAGGAAACCACTTTTGCACTTGTATTAGTGTGGAAAAAACACTTTTCGCACTTGTGATAGTGTTGAAAAACCACTTTTCGCACTTGTGTTAGTGTTGAAAAACCACTTTTCGCACTTGTGTTAGTGTTGAAATACCACTTTTCGCACTTGTGTTCGTGCAGGAAACCACTTTTGCACTTGTATTAGTGTGGAAAAAACACTTTTCGCACTTGTGATAGTGTTGAAAAACCACTTTTCGCACTTGTGTTAGTGTTGAAAAACCACTTTTCGCACTTGTGTTGGTGCAGGAAACCACTTTTGCACTTGTATTAGTGTGGAAAAACCACTTTTCGCACTTGTGTTAGTGTTGAAAAACCACTTTTCGCACTTGTGTTAGTGATAAAAAAACCACTTTTCGCACTTGTGTTAGTGTTGAAAAACCACTTTTCGCACTTGTGTTGGTGCAGGAAACCACTTTTGCACTTGTATTAGTGTGGAAAAAACACTTTTTGCACTTGTGATAGTGTTGAAAAACCACTTTTCGCATTTGTGTTAGTGTTGAAATACCACTTTTCGCACTTGTGTTGGTGCAGGAAACCACTTTTGCACTTGTATTAGTGTGGAAAAAACACTTTTTGCACTTGTGATAGTGTTGAAAAACGACTTTTCGCACTTGTGTTAGTGTTGAAAAACCACTTTTCGCACTTGTGTTAGTGTTGAAAAACCACTTTTCGCACTTGTGTTGGTGCAGGAAACCACTTTTGCACTTGTATTAGTGTGGAAAAACCACTTTCGCACTTGTGTTAGTGTTGAAAAACCACTTTTCACACTTGTGTTAGTGTTGAAAAACCACTTTTCGCACTTGTGTTGGTGCAGGAAACCACTTTTGCACTTGTATTAGTGTGGAAAAACCACTTTTCGCACTTGTGTTAGTGTTGAAAAACCACTTTTCGCACCTGTGTTAGTGTTGAAAAACCACTTTTCGCACTTGTGTTGGTGCAGGAACCCACTTTTGCACTTGTATTAGAGTGGAAAAAACACTTTTTGCACTTGTGATAGTGTTGAAAAACCACTTTTCGCACTTGTGTTAGTGTTGAAAAAACACTTTTCGCACTTGTGTTAGTGTTGAAAAACCACTTTTCGCACTTGTGTTCGTGCAGGAAACCACTTTTGCACTTGTATTAGTGTGGAAAAAACACTTTTCGCACTTGTGATAGTGTTGAAAAACCACTTTTCGCACTTGTGTTAGTGTTGAAAAACCACTTTTCGCACTTGTGTTGGTGCAGGAAACCACTTTTGCACTTGTATTAGTGTGGAAAAACCACTTTTCGCACTTGTGTTAGTGTTGAAAAACCACTTTTCGCACTTGTGTTAGTGATAAAAAAAACCACTTTTCGCACTTGTGTTAGTGTTGAAAAACCACTTTTCGCACTTGTGTTGGTGCAGGAAACCACTTTTGCACTTGTATTAGTGTGGAAAAAACACTTTTTGCACTTGTGATAGTGTTGAAAAACCACTTTTCGCATTTGTGTTAGTGTTGAAATACCACTTTTCGCACTTGTGTTGGTGCAGGAAACCACTTTTGCACTTGTATTAGTGTGGAAAAAACACTTTTTGCACTTGTGATAGTGTTGAAAAACGACTTTTCGCACTTGTGTTAGTGTTGAAAAACCACTTTTCGCACTTGAGTTAGTGTTGAAAAACCACTTTTCGCACTTGTGTTGGTGCAGGAAACCACTTTTGCACTTGTATTAGTGTGGAAAAACCACTTTCGCACTTGTGTTAGTGTTGAAAAACCACTTTTCGCACTTGTGTTAGTGTTGAAAAACCACTTTTCGCACTTGTGTTGGTGTAGGAAACCACTTTTGCACTTGTATTAGTGCGGAAAAAACACTTTTTGCACTTGTGATAGTGTTGAAAAAGCACTTTTCGCACTTGTGTTAGTGTTGAAATACCACTTTTCGCACTTGTGTTGGTGCAGGAAACCACTTTTGCACTTGTATTAGTGTGGAAAAACCACTTTTCGCACTTGTGTTAGTGTTGAAAAACCACTTTTCACACCTGTGTTAGTGTTGAAAAACCACTTTTCGCACTTGTGTTGGTGCAGGACACCACTTTTGCACTTGTATTAGTGTGGAAAAAACACTTTTTGCACTTGTGATAGTGTTGAAAACCCACTTTTCGCACTTGTGTTAGTGTTGAAAAACCACTTTTCGCACTTGTGTTAGTGTTGAAAAACCACTTTTCGCACTTGTGTTCGTGCAGGAAACCACTTTTGCACTTGTATTAGTGTGGGAAAAACACTTTTCGCACTTGTGTTAGTGTTGAAAAACCACTTTTCGCACTTGTGTTGGTGCAGGAAACCACTTTTGCACTTGTATTAGTGTGGAAAAACCACTTTTCGCACTTGTGTTAGTGTTGAAAAACCACTTTTCACACCTGTGTTAGTGTTGAAAAACCACTTTTCGCACTTGTGTTGGTGCAGGACACCACTTTTGCACTTGTATTAGTGTGGAAAAAACACTTTTTGCACTTGTGATAGTGTTGAAAACCCACTTTTCGCACTTGTGTTAGTGTTGAAAAACCACTTTTCGCACTTGTGTTAGTGTTGAAAAACCACTTTTCGCACTTGTGTTCGTGCAGGAAACCACTTTTGCACTTGTATTAGTGTGGAAAAAACACTTTTCGCACTTGTGATAGTGTTGAAAAACCACTTTTCGCGCTTGTGTTAGTGTTGAAAAACCACTTTTCGCACTTGTGTTAGTGTTGAAAAACCACTTTTCGCACTTGTGTTGGTGTAGGAAACCACTTTTGCACTTGTATTAGTGTGGAAAAAACACGTTTTGCACTTGTGATAGTGTCGAAAAACCACTTTTCGCACTTGTGTTAGTGTTGAAAAACCACTTTGTGCACTTGTGTTAGTGTTGAAAAACCACTTTTCGCACTTGTGTTGGTGCAGGAAACCACTTTTGCACTTGTATTAGTGTGGAAAAAACACTTTTCGCACTTGTGATAGTGTTCAAAAACCACTTTTTGCACTTGTGTTAGTGTTGAAAAACCACTTTTCGCACTTGTGTTGGTGCAGGAAACCACTTTTGCACTTGTATTAGTGTGGAAAAACCACTTTTCGCACTTGTGTTAGTGTTGAAAAACCACTTTTCGCACTTGTGTTAGTGTTGAAAAACCACTTTTCGCACTTGTGTTAGTGTTGAAAAACCACTTTTCGCACTTGTGTTGGTGCAGGAAACCAATTTTGCACTTGTATTAGTGTGGAAAAAACACTTTTCGCACTTGTGTTAGTGTTGAAGAACCACTTTTCGCACTTGTGTTAGTTTTGAAAAACCACTTTTCGCACTTGTGTTGGTGCAGGAAACCACTTTTGCACTTGTATTAGTGTGGAAAAAACACTTTTTGCACTTGTGATAGTGTTGAAAAACCACTTTTCGCACTTGTGTTAGTGTTGAAATACCACTTTACGCACTTGTGTTGGTGCAGGAAACCACTTTTGCACTTGTATTAGTGTGGAAAAAACACTTTTTGCACTTGTGATAGTGTTGAAAAACGACTTTTCGCACTTGTGTTAGTGTTGAAAAACCACTTTTCGCACTTGTGTTGGTGCAGGAAACCACTTTTGCACTTGTATTCGTGTGGAAAAACCACTTTTCGCACTTGTGTTAGTGTTGAAAAACCACTTTTCGCACCTGTGTTAGTGTTGAAAAACCACTTTTCGCACTTGTGTTGGTGCAGGAACCCACTTTTGCACTTGTATTAGAGTGGAAAAAACACTTTTTGCACTTGTGATAGTGTTGAAAAACCACTATTCGCACTTGTGTTAGTGTTGAAAAAACACTTTTTGCACTTGTGTTAGTGTTGAAAAACCACTTTTCACGCTTGTGTTAGTGTTGAAAAACCACTTTTCGCACTTGTGTTAGTGTTGAAAAACCACTTTTCGCACTTGTGTTAGTGTTGAAAAAACACTTTTCGCACTTGTGATAGTGTTGAAAAACCACTTTTCGCGCTTGTGTTAGTGTTGAAAAACCACTTTTCGCACTTGTGTTAGTGTTGAAAAACCACTTTTCGCACTTGTGTTGGTGTAGGAAACCACTTTTGCACTTGTATTAGTGTGGAAAAAACACTTTTTGCACTTGTGATAGTGTTGAAAAACCACTTTTCGCACTTGTGTTAGTGTTGAAAAACCACTTTTCGCACTTGTGTTAGTGTTGAAAAACCACTTTTCGCACTTGTGTTGGTGCAGGAAACCACTTTTGCACTTGTATTAGTGTGGAAAAAACACTTTTCGCACTTGTGATAGTGTTGAAAAACCACTTTTCGCACTTGTGTTAGTGTTGAAAAACCACTTTTCGCACTTGTGTTGGTGCAGGAAACCACTTTTGCACTTGTATTAGTGTGGAAAAACCACTTTTCGCACTTGTGTTAGTGTTGAAAACCCACTTTTCGCACTTGTGTTAGTGTTGAAAAACCACTTTTCGCACTTGTGTTAGTGTTGAAAAACCACTTTTCACACTTGTGTTGGTGCAGGAAACCACTTTTGCACTTGTATTAGTGTGGAAAAAACACTTTTCGCACTTGTGTTAGTGTTGAAGAACCACTTTTCGCACTTGTGTTAGTGTTGAAAAACCACTTTTCGCACTTGTGTTGGTGCAGGAAACCACTTTTGCACTTGTATTAGTGTGGAAAAAACACTTATTGCACTTGTGATAGTGTTGAAAAACCACTTTTCGCACTTGTGTTAGTGTTGAAATACCACTTTACGCACTTGTGTTGGTGCAGGAAACCACTTTTGCACTTGTATTAGTGTGGAAAAAACACTTTTTGCACTTGTGATAGTGTTGAAAAACGACTTTTCGCACTTGTGTTAGTGTTGAAAAACCACTTTTCGCACTTGTGTTGGTGCAGGTAACCACTTTTGCACTTGTATTAATGTGGAAAAACCACTTTTCGCACTTGTGTTAGTGTTGAAAAACCACTTTTCGCACCTGTGTTAGTATTGAAAAACCACTTTTCGCGCTTGTGTTGGTGCAGGAACCCACTTTTGCACTTGTATTAGAGTGGAAAAAACACTTTTTGCACTTGTGATAGTGTTGAAAAACCACTTTTCGCACTTGTGTTAGTGTTGAAAAAACACTTTTCGCACTTGTGTTAGTGTTGAAAAACCACTTTTCGCACTTGTGTTCATGCAGGAAACCACTTTTGCACTTGTATTAGTGTGGAAAAAACACTTTTCGCACTTGTGATAGTGTTGAAAAACCACTTTTCGCACTTGTGTTAGTGTTGAAAAACCACTTTTCGCACTTGTGTTAGTGTTGAAATACCACTTTTCGCACTTGTGTTCGTGCAGGAAACCACTTTTGCACTTGTATTAGTGTGGAAAAAACACTTTTCGCACTTGTGATAGTGTTGAAAAACCACTTTTCGCACTTGTGTTAGTGTTGAAAAACCACTTTTCGCACTTGTGTTGGTGCAGGAAACCACTTTTGCACTTGTATTAGTGTGGAAAAACCACTTTTCGCACTTGTGTTAGTGTTGAAAAACCACTTTTCGCACTTGTGTTAGTGATAAAAAAACCACTTTTCGCACTTGTGTTAGTGTTGAAAAACCACTTTTCGCACTTGTGTTGGTGCAGGAAACCACTTTTGCACTTGTATTAGTGTGGAAAAAACACTTTTTGCACTTGTGATAGTGTTGAAAAACCACTTTTCGCATTTGTGTTAGTGTTGAAATACCACTTTTCGCACTTGTGTTGGTGCAGGAAACCACTTTTGCACTTGTATTAGTGTGGAAAAAACACTTTTTGCACTTGTGATAGTGTTGAAAAACGACTTTTCGCACTTGTGTTAGTGTTGAAAAACCACTTTTCGCACTTGTGTTAGTGTTGAAAAACCACTTTTCGCACTTGTGTTGGTGCAGGAAACCACTTTTGCACTTGTATTAGGGTGGAAAAACCACTTTCGCACTTGTGTTAGTGTTGAAAAACCACTTTTCGCACTTGTGTTAGTGTTGAAAAACCACTTTTCGCACTTGTGTTGGTGCAGGAAACCACTTTTGCACTTGTATTAGTGTGGAAAAACCACTTTTCGCACTTGTGTTAGTGTTGAAAAACCACTTTTCGCACCTGTGTTAGTGTTGAAAAACCACTTTTCGCACTTGTGTTGGTGCAGGAACCCACTTTTGCACTTGTATTAGAGTGGAAAAAACACTTTTTGCACTTGTGATAGTGTTGAAAAACCACTTTTCGCACTTGTGTTAGTGTTGAAAAAACACTTTTCGCACTTGTGTTAGTGTTGAAAAACCACTTTTCGCACTTGTGTTCGTGCAGGAAACCACTTTTGCACTTGTATTAGTGTGGAAAAAACACTTTTCGCACTTGTGATAGTGTTGAAAAACCACTTTTCGCACTTGTGTTAGTGTTGAAAAACCACTTTTCGCACTTGTGTTGGTGCAGGAAACCACTTTTGCACTTGTATTAGTGTGGAAAAACCACTTTTCGCACTTGTGTTAGTGTTGAAAAACCACTTTTCGCACTTGTGTTAGTGATAAAAAAAACCACTTTTCGCACTTGTGTTAGTGTTGAAAAACCACTTTTCGCACTTGTGTTGGTGCAGGAAACCACTTTTGCACTTGTATTAGTGTGGAAAAAACACTTTTTGCACTTGTGATAGTGTTGAAAAACCACTTTTCGCATTTGTGTTAGTGTTGAAATACCACTTTTCGCACTTGTGTTGGTGCAGGAAACCACTTTTGCACTTGTATTAGTGTGGAAAAAACACTTTTTGCACTTGTGATAGTGTTGAAAAACGACTTTTCGCACTTGTGTTAGTGTTGAAAAACCACTTTTCGCACTTGAGTTAGTGTTGAAAAACCACTTTTCGCACTTGTGTTGGTGCAGGAAACCACTTTTGCACTTGTATTAGTGTGGAAAAACCACTTTCGCACTTGTGTTAGTGTTGAAAAACCACTTTTCGCACTTGTGTTAGTGTTGAAAAACCACTTTTCGCACTTGTGTTGGTGCAGGAAACCACTTTTGCACTTGTATTAGTGCGGAAAAAACACTTTTTGCACTTGTGATAGTGTTGAAAAAGCACTTTTCGCACTTGTGTTAGTGTTGAAATACCACTTTTCGCACTTGTGTTGGTGCAGGAAACCACTTTTGCACTTGTATTAGTGTGGAAAAACCACTTTTCGCACTTGTGTTAGTGTTGAAAAACCACTTTTCACACCTGTGTTAGTGTTGAAAAACCACTTTTCGCACTTGTGTTGGTGCAGGACACCACTTTTGCACTTGTATTAGTGTGGAAAAAACACTTTTTGCACTTGTGATAGTGTTGAAAACCCACTTTTCGCACTTGTGTTAGTGTTGAAAAACCACTTTTCGCACTTGTGTTAGTGTTGAAAAACCACTTTTCGCACTTGTGTTCGTGCAGGAAACCACTTTTGCACTTGTATTAGTGTGGGAAAAACACTTTTCGCACTTGTGTTAGTGTTGAAAAACCACTTTTCGCACTTGTGTTGGTGTAGGAAACCACTTTTGCACTTGTATTAGTGTGGAAAAAACACTTTTTGCACTTGTGATAGTGTTGAAAAACCACTTTTCGCACTTGTGTTAGTGTTGAAAAACCACTTTTCGCACTTGTGTTAGTGTTGAAAAACCACTTTTCGCACTTGTGTTGGTGCAGGAAACCACTTTTGCACTTGTATTAGTGTGGAAAAAACACTTTTCGCACTTGTGATAGTGTTGAAAAACCACTTTTCGCACTTGTGTTAGTGTTGAAAAACCACTTTTCGCACTTGTGTTGGTGCAGGAAACCACTTTTGCACTTGTATTAGTGTGGAAAAACCACTTTTCGCACTTGTGTTAGTGTTGAAAAACCACTTTTCGCACTTGTGTTAGTGTTGAAAAAACACTTTTCGCACTTGTGTTAGTGTTGAAAAACCACTTTTCGCACTTGTGTTGGTGCAGGAAACCACTTTTGCACTTGTATTAGTGTGGAAAAAACACTTTTCGCACTTGTGTTAGTGTTGAAGAACCACTTTTCGCACTTGTGTTAGTGTTGAAAAACCACTTTTCGCACTTGTGTTGGTGCAGGAAACCACTTTTGCACTTGTATTAGTGTGGAAAAAACACTTTTTGCACTTGTGATAGTGTTGAAAAACCACTTTTCGCACTTGTGTTAGTGTTGAAATACCACTTTACGCACTTGTGTTGGTGCAGGAAACCACTTTTGCACTTGTATTAGTGTGGAAAAAACACTTTTTGCACTTGTGATAGTGTTGAAAAACGACTTTTCGCACTTGTGTTAGTGTTGAAAAACCACTTTTCGCACTTGTGTTGGTGCAGGAAACCACTTTTGCACTTGTATTAGTGTGGAAAAACCACTTTTCGCACTTGTGTTAGTGTTGAAAAACCAATTTTCGCACCTGTGTTAGTGTTGAAAAACCACTTTTCGCACTTGTGTTGGTGCAGGAACCCACTTTTGCACTTGTATTAGAGTGGAAAAAACACTTTTTGCACTTGTGATAGTGTTGAAAAACCACTACTCGCACTTGTGTTAGTGTTGAAAAAACACTTTTCGCACTTGTGTTAATGTTGAAAAACCACTTTTCACGCTTGTGTTAGTGTTGAAAAACCACTTTTCGCACTTGTGTTAGTGTTGAAAAACCACTTTTCGCACTTGTGTTAGTGTTGAAAAAACACTTTTCGCACTTGTGATAGTGTTGAAAAACCACTTTTCGCGCTTGTGTTAGTGTTGAAAAACCACTTTTCGCACTTGTGTTAGTGTTGAAAAACCACTTTTCGCACTTGTGTTGGTGTAGGAAACCACTTTTGCACTTGTATTTGTGTGGAAAAAACACTTTTTGCACTTGTGATAGTGTTGAAAAACCACTTTTCGCACTTGTGTTAGTGTTGAAAAACCACTTTTCGCACTTGTGTTAGTGTTGAAAAACCACTTTTCGCATTTGTGTTGGTGCAGGAAACCACTTTTGCACTTGTATTAGTGTGGAAAAAACACTTTTCGCACTTGTGATAGTGTTGAAAAACCACTTTTCGCACTTGTGTTAGTGTTGAAAAACCACTTTTCGCACTTGTGTTGGTGCAGGAAACCACTTTTGCACTTGTATTAGTGTGGAAAAACCACTTTTCGCACTTGTGTTAGTGTTGAAAAACCACTTTTCGCACTTGTGTTAGTGTTGAAAAACCACTTTTCGCACTTGTGTTAGTGTTGAAAAACCACTTTTTGCACTTGTGTTGGTGCAGGAAACCACTTTTGCACTTGTATTAGTGTGGAAAAAACACTTTTCGCACTTGTGTTAGTGTTGAAGAACCACTTTTCGCACTTGTGTTAGTGTTGAAAAACCACTTTTCGCACTTGTGTTGGTGCAGGAAACCACTTTTGCACTTGTATTAGTGTGGAAAAACACTTTTTGCACTTGTGATAGTGATGAAAAACCACTTTTCGCACTTGTGTTAGTGTTGAAATACCACTTTACGCACTTGTGTTGGTGCAGGAAACCACTTTTGCACTTGTATTAGTGTGGAAAAAACACTTTTTGCACTTGTGATAGTGTTGAAAAACGACTTTTCGCACTTGTGTTAGTGTTGAAAAACCACTTTTCGCACTTGTGTTGGTGCAGGTAACCACTTTTGCACTTGTATTAGTGTGGAAAAACCACTTTTCGCACTTGTGTTAGTGTTGAAAAACCACTTTTCGCAACTATGTTAGTGTTGAAAAACCACTTTTTGCGCTTGTGTTGGTGCAGGAACCCACTTTTGCACTTGTATTAGAGTGGAAAAAACACTTTTTGCACTTGTGATAGTGTTGAAAAACCACTTTTCGCACTTGTGTTAGTGTTGAAAAAACACTTTTCGCACTTGTGTTAGTGTTGAAAAACCACTTTTCGCACTTGTGTTCATGCAGGAAACCACTTTTGCACTTGTATTAGTGTGGAAAAAACACTTTTCGCACTTGTGATAGTGTTGAAAAACCACTTTTCGCACTTGTGTTAGTGTTGAAAAACCACTTTTCGCACTTGTGTTAGTGTTGAAATACCACTTTTCGCACTTGTGTTCGTGCAGGAAACCACTTTTGCACTTGTATTAGTGTGGAAAAAACACTTTTCGCACTTGTGATAGTGTTGAAAAACCACTTTTCGCACTTGTGTTAGTGTTGAAAAACCACTTTTCGCACTTGTGTTGTTGCAGGAAACCACTTTTGCACTTGTATTAGTGTGGAAAAACCACTTTTCGCACTTGTGTTAGTGTTGAAAAACCACTTTTCGCACTTGTGTTAGTGATAAAAAACCACTTTTCGCACTTGTGTTAGTGTTGAAAAACCACTTTTCGCACTTGTGTTGGTGCAGGAAACCACTTTTGCATTTGTATTAGTGTGGAAAAAACACTTTTTGCACTTGTGATAGTGTTGAAAAACCACTTTTTGCATTTGTGTTAGTGTTGAAATACCACTTTTCGCACTTGTGTTGGTGCAGGAAACCACTTTTGCACTTGTATTAGTGTGGAAAAAACACTTTTTGCACTTGTGATAGTGTTGAAAAACGACTTTTCGCACTTGTGTTAGTGTTGAAAAACCACTTTTCGCACTTGTGTTAGTGTTGAAAAACCACTTTTCGCACTTGTGTTGGTGCAGGAAACCACTTTTGCACTTGTATTAGTGTGGAAAAACCACTTTCGCACTTGTGTTAGTGTTGAAAAACCACTTTTCGCACTTGTGTTAGTGTTGAAAAACCACTTTTCGCACTTGTGTTGGTGCAGGAAACCACTTTTGCACTTGTATTAGTGCGGATAAAAACACTTTTTGCACTTGTGATAGTGTTGAAAAAGCACTTTTCGCACTTGTGTTAGTGTTGAAATACCACTTTTCGCACTTGTGTTGGTGCAGGAAACCACTTTTGCACTTGTATTAGTGTGGAAAAACCACTTTTCGCACTTGTGTTAGTGTTGAAAAACCACTTTTCACACCTGTGTTAGTGTTGAAAACCACTTTTCGCACTTGTGTTGGTGCAGGACACCACTTTTGCACTTGTATTAGTGTGGAAAAAACACTTTTTGTACTTGTGATAGTGTTGAAAACCCACTTTTCGCACTTGTGTTAGTGTTGAAAAACCACTTTTCGCACTTGTGTTAGTGTTGAAAAAACACTTTTCGCACTTGTGTTCGTGCAGGAAACCACTTTTGCACTTGTATTAGTGTGGAAAAAACACTTTTCGCACTTGTGATAGTGTTAAAAAACCACTTTTCGCGCTTGTGTTAGTGTTGAAAAACCACTTTTCGCACTTGTGTTAGTGTTGAAAAACCACTTTTCGCACTTGTGTTGGTGTAGGAAACCACTTTTGCACTTGTATTAGTGTGGAAAAAACACTTTTTGCACTTGTGATAGTGTTGAAAACCACTTTTCGCACTTGTGTTAGTGTTGAAAAACCACTTTTCGCACTTGTGTTAGTGTTGAAAAACCACTTTTCGCACTTGTGTTGGTGCAGGAAACGACTTTTGCACTTGTATTAGTGTGGAAAAAACACTTTTCGCACTTGTGATAGTGTTGAAAAACCACTTTTCGCGCTTGTGTTAGTGTTGAAAAACAACTTTTCGCACTTGTGTTAGTGTTGAAATACCACTTTACGCACTTGTGTTGGTGCAGGAAACCACTTTTGCACTTGTATTAGTGTGGAAAAAACACTTTTTGCACTTGTGATAGTGTTGAAAAACGACTTTTCGCACTTGTGTTAGTGTTGAAAAACCACTTTTCGCACTTGTGTTGGTGCAGGAAACCACTTTTGCACTTGTATTAGTGTGGAAAAACCACTTTTCGCACTTGTGTTAGTGTTGAAAAACCACTTTTCGCACCTGTGTTAGTGTTGAAAAACCACTTTTCGCACTTGTGTTGGTGCAGGAACCCACTTTTGCACTTGTATTAGAGTGGAAAAAACACTTTTTGCACTTGTGATAGTGTTGAAAAACCACTATTCGCACTTGTATTAGTGTTGAAAAAACACTTTTCGCACTTGTGTTAGTGTTGAAAAACCACTTTTCACGCTTGTGTTAGTGTTGAAAAACCACTTTTCGCACTTGTGTTAGTGTTGAAAAACCACTTTTCGCACTTGTGTTAGTGTTGAAAAAACACTTTTCGCACTTGTGATAGTGTTGAAAAACCACTTTTCGCGCTTGTGTTAGTGTTGAAAAACCACTTTTCGCACTTGTGTTAGTGTTGAAAAACCACTTTTCGCACTTGTGTTGGTGTAGGAAACCACTTTTGCACTTGTATTAGTGTGGAAAAAACACTTTTTGCACTTGTGATAGTGTTGAAAAACCACTTTTCGCACTTGTGTTAGTGTTGAAAAACCACTTTTCGCACTTGTGTTAGTGTTGAAAAACCACTTTTCGCATTTGTGTTGGTGCAGGAAACCACTTTTGCACTTGTATTAGTGTGGAAAAAAACACTTTTCGCACTTGTGATAGTGTTGAAAAACCACTTTTCGCACTTGTGTTAGTGTTGAAAAACCACTTTTCGCACTTGTGTTGGTGCAGGAAACCACTTTTGCACTTGTATTAGTGTGGAAAAACCACTTTTCGCACTTGTGTTAGTGTTGAAAAACCACTTTTCGCACTTGTGTTAGTGTTGAAAAACCACTTTTCGCACTTGTGTTAGTGTTGAAAAACCACTTTTTGCACTTGTGTTGGTGCAGGAAACCACTTTTGCACTTGTATTAGTGTGGAAAAAACACTTTTCGCACAGGGAAACCACTTTTTGCACTTGTATTAGTGTGGAAAAAACACTTTTCGCACTTGTGTTAGTGTTGAAGAACCACTTTTCGCACTTGTGTTAGTGTTGAAAAACCACTTTTCGCACTTGTGTTGGTGCAGGAAACCACTTTTGCACTTGTATTAGTGTGGAAAAAAACACTTTTTTGCACTTGTGATAGTTGATGAAAAAACCACTTTTCGCACTTGTGTTAGTGTTGAAAATACCACTTTACGCACTTGTGTTTGGTGCAGGAAAACCACTTTTGCACTTGTATTAGTGTGGAAAAAACACTTTTTGCACTTGTGATAGTGTTGAAAAACGACTTTTCGCACTTGTGTTAGTGTTGAAAAACCACTTTTCGCACTTGTGTTGGTGCAGGTAACCACTTTTGCACTTGTATTAGTGTGGAAAAACCACTTTTCGCACTTGTGTTAGTGTTGAAAAACCACTTTTCGCAAACTGTGTTGGTGTTGAAAAACCACTTTTTGCGCTTGTGTTGGTGCAGGAACCCACTTTTGCACTTGTATTAGAGTGGAAAAAACACTTTTTGCACTTGTGATAGTGTTTGAAAAAACCACTTTTTCGCACTTGTGTTAGTGTTGAAAAAAACACTTTTCGCACTTGTGGTTAGTGTTGAAAAACCACTTTTCGCACTTGGTGTTCATGCAGGAAACCACTTTTTGCACTTGTATTAGTGTGGAAAAAAACACTTTTTCGCACTTGTGATAGTGTTGAAAAAACCACTTTTCGCACTTGTGTTAGTGTTGAAAAAACCAGTTTTTCGCACTTGTGTTAGTGTTGAAATACCACTTTTTCGCACTTGTGTTCGTGCAGGAAACCACTTTTGCACTTGTATTAGTGTGGAAAAAAACACTTTTTCGCACTTGTGATAGTGTTGAAAAACCACTTTTCGCACTTGTGTTAGTGTTGAAAAACCACTTTTCGCACTTGTGTTGGTGCAGGAAACCACTTTTTGCACTTGTATTAGTGTGGAAAAACCACTTTTCGCGCTTGTGTTAGTGTTGAAAAACCACTTTTCGCACTTGTGTTAGTGTTGAAAAAACACTTTTTCGCACTTGTGATAGTGTTGAAAAAACCACTTTTCGCGCTTGTGTTAGTGTTGAAAAACCACTTTTTCGCACTTGTGTTAGTGTTGAAAAACCACTTTTTCGCACTTGTGTTGGTGTAGGAAACCACTTTTGCACTTGTATTAGTGTGGAAAAAAACACTTTTTTGCACTTGTGATAGTGTTGAAAAACCACTTTTCGCACTTGTGTTAGTGTTGAAAAACCACTTTTTCGCACTTGTGTTAGTGTTGAAAAACCACTTTTTCGCATTTGTGGTGGTGCAGGAAACCACTTTTTGCACTTGTATTAAGTGTGGAAAAAAACACTTTTCGCACTTGTGATAGTGTTGAAAAACCACTTTTCGCACTTGTGTTAGTGTTGAAAAAACCACTTTTTCGCACTTGTGTTGGTGCAGGAAAACCACTTTTTGCACTTGTATTAGTGTGGAAAAAACCACTTTTCGCACTTGTGTTAGTGTTGAAAAAACCACTTTTTCGCACTTGTGTTAGTGTTGAAAAAACCACTTTTCGCACTTGTGTTAGTGTTGAAAAACCACTTTTTGCACTTGTGTTGGTGCAGGAGAAACCACTTTTGCACTTGTATTAGTGTGGAAAAAAACACTTTTCGCACTTGTGTTAGTGTTGAAGAACCACTTTTTCGCACTTGTGTTAGTGTTGAATAAACCACTTTTCGCACTTGTGTTGGTGCAGGAAACCACTTTTTGCACTTGTATTAGTGTGGAAAAAAACACTTTTTTGCACTTGTGATAGTGATGAAAAAACCACTTTTCGCACTTGTGTTAGTGTTGAAATACCACTTTACGCACTTGTGTTGGTGCAGGAAACCACTTTTGCACTTGTATTAGTGTGGAAAAAAACACTTTTTTGCACTTGTGATAGTGATGAAAAACCACTTTTCGCACTTGTGTTAGTGTTGAAATACCACTTTTCGCACTTGTGTTGGTGCAGGAAACCACTTTTGCACTTGTATTAGTGTGGAAAAAACACTTTTTTGCACTTGTGATAGTGTTGAAAAAACGACTTTTTCGCACTTGTGTTAGTGTTGAAAAACCACTTTTCGCACTTGTGTTAGTGTTGAAAAAACCACTTTTCGCACTTGTGTTGGTGCAGGAAACCACTTTTGCACTTGTATTAGTGTGGAAAAACCACTTTCGCACTTGTGTTAGTGTTGAAAAAACCACTTTTCGCACTTGTGTTAGTGTTGAAAAAACCACTTTTCGCACTTGTGTTGGTGCAGGAAACCACTTTTGCACTTGTATTAGTGTGGAAAAACCACTTTTCGCACCTGTGTTAGTGTTGAAAAACCACTTTTCACACCTGTGTTAGTGTTGAAAAACCACTTTTCGCACTTGTGTTGGTGCAGGACACCACTTTTTGCACTTGTATTAGTGTGGAAAAAAACACTTTTTGTACTTGTGATAGTGTTGAAAACCCACTTTTCGCACTTGTGTTAGTGTTGAAAAACCACTTTTCGCACTTGTGTTAGTGTTGAAAAAAACACTTTTCGCACTTGTGTTTCGTGCAGGAAACCACTTTTGCACTTGTATTAGTGTGGGAAAAAACACTTTTTCGCACTTGTGATAGTGTTAAAAAAACCACTTTTCGCGCTTGTGTTAGTGTTGAAAAAACCACTTTTCGCACTTGTGTTAGTGTTGAAAAAACCACTTTTCGCACTTGTGTTGGTGTAGGAAAACCACTTTTGCACTTGTATTAGTGTGGAAAAAAACACTTTTTGCACTTGGTGATAAGTGTTGAAAACCACTTTTCGCACTTGTGTTAGTGTTGAAAAAACCACTTTTTCGCACTTGTGTTAGTGTTGAAAAAACCACTTTTCGCACTTGTGTTGGTGCAGGAAACCACTTTTGCACTTGTATTAGTGTGGAAAAAAACACTTTTTCGCACTTGTGATAGTGTTGAAAAAACCACTTTTCGCGCTTGTGTTAGTGTTGAAAAACCACTTTTCGCACTTGTGTTAGTGTTGAAATACCACTTTACGCACATTGTGTTGGTGCAGGAAACCACTTTGTTGCACTTGTATTAGTGTGGAAAAAAACACTTTTTTGCACTTGTGATAGTGTTGAAAAACGACTTTTCGCACTTGTGTTAGTGTTGAAAAACCACTTTTCGCACTTGTGTTGGTGCAGGAAACCACTTTTGCACTTGTATTAGTGTGGAAAAACCACTTTTCGCACTTGTGTTAGTGTTGAAAAACCACTTTTCGCACCTGTGTTAGTGTTGAAAAAACCACTTTTCGCACTTGTGTTGGTGCAGGAACCACTTTTGCACTTGTATTAGAGTGGAAAAAAACACTTTTTTGCACTTGTGATAGTGTTGAAAAACCACTATTCGCACTTGTATTAGTGTTGAAAAAAACACTTTTCGCACTTGTGTTAGTGTTGAAAAACCACTTTTCACGCTTGTGTTAGTGTTGAAAAAACCACTTTTCGCACTTGTGTTAGTGTTGAAAAAACCACTTTTCGCACTTGTGTTAGTGTTGAAAAAAACACTTTTCGCACTTGTGATAGTGTTGAAAAAACCACTTTTTGCGCTTGTGTTAGTGTTGAAAAAACACCACTTTTTCGCACTTGTGTTAGTGTTGAAAAACCACTTTTTCGCACTTGTGTTGGTGTAGGAAACCACTTTTTGCACTTGTATTAGTGTGGAAAAAAACACTTTTTTGCACTTGTGATAGTGTTGAAAAACCACTTTTCGCACTTGTGTTAGTGTTGAAAAAGCCACTTTTCGCACTTGTGTTAGTGTTGAAAAACCACTTTTCGCATTTGTGTTGGTGCAGGAAACCACTTTTGCACTTGTATTAGTGTGGAAAAAAACACTTTTCGCACTTGTGATAGTGTTGAAAAAACCACTTTTCGCACTTGTGTTAGTGTTGAAAAACCACTTTTTCGCACTTGTGTTGGTGCAGGAAACCACTTTTGCACTTGTATTAGTGTGGAAAAACCACTTTTCGCACTTGTGTTAGTGTTGAAAAACCACTTTTCGCACTTGTGTTAGTGTTGAAAAACCACTTTTCGCACTTGTGTTAGTGTTGAAAAACCACTTTTTGCACTTGTGTTGGTGCAGGAAACCACTTTTGCACTTGTATTAGTGTGGAAAAAACACTTTTCGCACTTGTGTTAGTGTTGAAGAACCACTTTTCGCACTTGTGTTAGTGTTGAAAAACCACTTTTCGCACTTGTGTTGGTGCAGGAAACCACTTTTGCACTTGTATTAGTGTGGAAAAAACACTTTTTGCACTTGTGATAGTGATGAAAAACCACTTTTCGCACTTGTGTTAGTGTTGAAATACCACTTTACGCACTTGTGTTGGTGCAGGAAACCACTTTTGCACTTGTATTAGTGTGGAAAAAACACTTTTTGCACTTGTGATAGTGTTGAAAAACGACTTTTCGCACTTGTGTTAGTGTTGAAAAACCACTTTTCGCACTTGTGTTGGTGCAGGTAACCACTTTTGCACTTGTATTAGTGTGGAAAAACCACTTTTCGCACTTGTGTTAGTGTTGAAAAACCACTTTTCGCAACTGTGTTGGTGTTGAAAAACCACTTTTTGCGCTTGTGTTGGTGCAGGAACCCACTTTTGCACTTGTATTAGAGTGGAAAAAACACTTTTTGCACTTGTGATAGTGTTGAAAAACCACTTTTCGCACTTGTGTTAGTGTTGAAAAAACACTTTTCGCACTTGTGTTAGTGTTGAAAAACCACTTTTCGCACTTGTGTTCATGCAGGAAACCACTTTTGCACTTGTATTAGTGTGGAAAAAACACTTTTCGCACTTGTGATAGTGTTGAAAAACCACTTTTCGCACTTGTGTTAGTGTTGAAAAACCAGTTTTCGCACTTGTGTTAGTGTTGAAATACCACTTTTCGCACTTGTGTTCGTGCAGGAAACCACTTTTGCACTTGTATTAGTGTGGAAAAAACACTTTTCGCACTTGTGATAGTGTTGAAAAACCACTTTTCGCACTTGTGTTAGTGTTGAAAAACCACTTTTCGCACTTGTGTTGGTGCAGGAAACCACTTTTGCACTTGTATTAGTGTGGAAAAACCACTTTTCGCGCTTGTGTTAGTGTTGAAAAACCACTTTTCGCACTTGTGTTAGTGTTGAAAAAACACTTTTCGCACTTGTGATAGTGTTGAAAAACCACTTTTCGCGCTTGTGTTAGTGTTGAAAAACCACTTTTCGCACTTGTGTTAGTGTTGAAAAACCACTTTTCGCACTTGTGTTGGTGTAGGAAACCACTTTTGCACTTGTATTAGTGTGGAAAAAACACTTTTTGCACTTGTGATAGTGTTGAAAAACCACTTTTCGCACTTGTGTTAGTGTTGAAAAACCACTTTTCGCACTTGTGTTAGTGTTGAAAAACCACTTTTCGCATTTGTGTTGGTGCAGGAAACCACTTTTGCACTTGTATTAGTGTGGAAAAAACACTTTTCGCACTTGTGATAGTGTTGAAAAACCACTTTTCGCACTTGTGTTAGTGTTGAAAAACCACTTTTCGCACTTGTGTTGGTGCAGGAAACCACTTTTGCACTTGTATTAGTGTGGAAAAACCACTTTTCGCACTTGTGTTAGTGTTGAAAAACCACTTTTCGCACTTGTGTTAGTGTTGAAAAACCACTTTTCGCACTTGTGTTAGTGTTGAAAAACCACTTTTTGCACTTGTGTTGGTGCAGGAAACCACTTTTGCACTTGTATTAGTGTGGAAAAAACACTTTTCGCACTTGTGTTAGTGTTGAAGAACCACTTTTCGCACTTGTGTTAGTGTTGAAAAACCACTTTTCGCACTTGTGTTGGTGCAGGAAACCACTTTTGCACTTGTATTAGTGTGGAAAAAACACTTTTTGCACTTGTGATAGTGATGAAAAACCACTTTTCGCACTTGTGTTAGTGTTGAAATACCACTTTACGCACTTGTGTTGGTGCAGGAAACCACTTTTGCACTTGTATTAGTGTGGAAAAAACACTTTTTGCACTTGTGATAGTGTTGAAAAACGACTTTTCGCACTTGTGTTAGTGTTGAAAAACCACTTTTCGCACTTGTGTTGGTGCAGGTAACCACTTTTGCACTTGTATTAGTGTGGAAAAACCACTTTTCGCACTTGTGTTAGTGTTGAAAAACCACTTTTCGCAACTGTGTTGGTGTTGAAAAACCACTTTTTGCGCTTGTGTTGGTGCAGGAACCCACTTTTGCACTTGTATTAGAGTGGAAAAAACACTTTTTGCACTTGTGATAGTGTTGAAAAACCACTTTTCGCACTTGTGTTAGTGTTGAAAAAACACTTTTCGCACTTGTGTTAGTGTTGAAAAACCACTTTTCGCACTTGTGTTCATGCAGGAAACCACTTTTGCACTTGTATTAGTGTGGAAAAAACACTTTTCGCACTTGTGATAGTGTTGAAAAACCACTTTTCGCACTTGTGTTAGTGTTGAAAAACCAGTTTTCGCACTTGTGTTAGTGTTGAAATACCACTTTTCGCACTTGTGTTCGTGCAGGAAACCACTTTTGCACTTGTATTAGTGTGGAAAAACCACTTTTCGCACTTGTGTTAGTGTTGAAAAACCACTTTTCGCACTTGTGTTAGTGTTGAAAAACCACTTTTCGCACTTGTGTTAGTGTTGAAAAACCACTTTTCGCACTTGTGTTGGTGCAGGAAACCACTTTTGCACTTGTATTAGTGTGGAAAAACACTTTTCGCACTTGTGTTAGTGTTGAAGAACCACTTTTCGCACTTGTGTTAGTGTTGAAAAACCACTTTTCGCACTTGTGTTTGTGCAGGAAACCACTTTTGCACTTGTATTAGTGTGGAAAAAACACTTTTTGCACTTGTGATAGTGTTGAAAAACCACTTTTCGCACTTGTGTTAGTGTTGAAATACCACTTTACGCACTTGTGTTGGTGCAGGAAACCACTTTTGCACTTGTATTAGTGTGGAAAAAACACTTTTTGCACTTGTGATAGTGTTGAAAAACGACTTTTCGCACTTGTGTTAGTGTTGAAAAACCACTTTTCGCACTTGTGTTGGTGCAGGTAACCACTTTTGCACTTGTATTAGTGTGGAAAAACCACTTTTCGCACTGTGTTAGTGTTGAAAAACCACTTTTCGCACCTGTGTTAGTGTTGAAAAACCACTTTTCGCGCTTGTGTTGGTGCAGGAACCCACTTTTGCACTTGTATTAGAGTGGAAAAAACACTTTTTGCACTTGTGATAGTGTTGAAAACCCACTTTTCGCACTTGTGTTAGTGTTGAAAAACCACTTTTCGCACTTGTGTTAGTGTTGAAAAACCACTTTTCGCACTTGTGTTCGTGCAGGAAACCACTTTTGCACTTGTATTAGTGTGGAAAAAACACTTTTCGCACTTGTGATAGTGTTGAAAAACCACTTTTCGCGCTTGTGTTAGTGTTGAAAAACCACTTTTCGCACTTGTGTTGGTGTCGGAAACCACTTTTGCACTTGTATTAGTGTGGAAAAAACACTTTTTGCACTTGTGATAGTGTTGAAAAACCACTTTTCGCACTTGTGTTAGTGTTGAAAAACCACTTTTCGCACTTGTGTTAGTGTTGAAAAACCACTTTTCGCACTTGTGTTGGTGCAGGAAACCACTTTTGCACTTGTATTAGTGTGGAAAAAACACTTTTCGCACTTGTGATAGTGTTGAAAAACCACTTTTCGCACTTGTGTTAGTGTTGAAAAACCACTTTTCGCACTTGTGTTGGTGCAGGAAACCACTTTTGCACTTGTATTAGTGTGGAAAAAACACTTTTCGCACTTGTGTTAGTGTTGAAGAACCACTTTTCGCACTTGTGTTAGTGTTGAAAAACCACTTTTCGCACCTGTGTTGGTGCAGGAAACCACTTTTGCACTTGTATTAGTGTGGAAAAAACACTTTTTGCACTTGTGATAGTGTTGAAAAACCACTTTTCGCACTTGTGTTAGTGTTGAAATACCACTTTACGCACTTGTGTTGGTGCAGGAAACCACTTTTGCACTTGTATTAGTGTGGAAAAAACACTTTTTGCACTTGTGATAGTGTTGAAAAACGACTTTTCGCACTTGTGTTAGTGTTGAAAAACCACTTTTCGCACTTGTGTTGGTGCAGGAAACCACTTTTGCACTTGTATTAGTGTGGAAAAACCACTTTTCGCACTTGTGTTAGTGTTGAAAAACCACTTTTCGCACCTGTGTTAGTGTTGAAAAACCACTTTTCGCACTTGTGTTGGTGCAGGAACCCACTTTTGCACTTGTATTAGAGTGGAAAAAAACACTTTTTGCACTTGTGATAGTGTTGAAAAACCACTATTCGCACTTGTGTTAGTGTTGAAAAAACACTTTTCGCACTTGTGTTAGTGTTGAAAAACCACTTTTCACGCTTGTGTTAGTGTTGAAAAACCACTTTTCGCACTTGTGTTAGTGTTGAAAAACCACTTTTCGCACTTGTGTTAGTGTTGAAAAAACACTTTTCGCACTTGTGATAGTGTTGAAAAACCACTTTTCGCGCTTGTGTTAGTGTTGAAAAACCACTTTTCGCACTTGTGTTAGTGTTGAAAAACCACTTTTCGCACTTGTGTTAGTGTTGAAAAACCACTTTTCGCACTTGTGTTGGTGTAGGAAACCACTTTTGCACTTGTATTAGTGTGGAAAAAACACTTTTTGCACTTGTGATAGTGTTGAAAAACCACTTTTCGCACTTGTGTTAGTGTTGAAAAACCACTTTTCGCACTTGTGTTAGTGTTGAAAAACCACTTTTCGCACTTGTGTTGGTGCAGGAAACCACTTTTGCACTTGTATTAGTGTGGAAAAAACACTTTTCGCACTTGTGATAGTGTTGAAAAACCACTTTTCGCACTTGTGTTAGTGTTGAAAAACCACTTTTCGCACTTGTGTTGGTGCAGGAAACCACTTTTGCACTTGTATTAGTGTGGAAAAACCACTTTTCGCACTTGTGTTAGTGTTGAAAAACCACTTTTCGCACTTGTGTTAGTGTTGAAAAACCACTTTTCGCACTTGTGTTAGTGTTGAAAAACCACTTTTCGCACTTGTGTTGGTGCAGGAAACCACTTTTGCACTTGTATTAGTGTGGAAAAAACACTTTTCGCACTTGTGTTAGTGTTGAAGAACCACTTTTCGCACTTGTGTTAGTGTTGAAAAACCACTTTTCGCACTTGTGTTGGTGCAGGAAACCACTTTTGCACTTGTATTAGTGTGGAAAAAACACTTTTTGCACTTGTGATAGTGTTGAAAAACCACTTTTCGCACTTGTGTTAGTGTTGAAATACCACTTTACGCACTTGTGTTGGTGCAGGAAACCACTTTTGCACTTGTATTAGTGTGGAAAAAACACTTTTTGCACTTGTGATAGTGTTGAAAAACGACTTTTCGCACTTGTGTTAGTGTTGAAAAACCACTTTTCGCACTTGTGTTGGTGCAGGTAACCACTTTTGCACTTGTATTAGTGTGGAAAAACCACTTTTCGCACTTGTGTTAGTGTTGAAAAACCACTTTTCGCACCTGTGTTAGTGTTGAAAAACCACTTTTCGCGCTTGTGTTAGTGTTGAAAAACCACTTTTCGCACTTGTGTTAGTGTTGAAAAACCACTTTTCGCACTTGTGTTGGTGTAGGAAACCACTTTTGCACTTGTATTAGTGTGGAAAAACCACTTTTCGCACTTGTGTTAGTGTTGAAAAACCACTTTTCGCACTTGTGATAGTGTTGAAAAACCACTTTTCGCGCTTGTGTTAGTGTTGAAAAACCACTTTTCGCACTTGTGTTAGTGTTGAAAAACCACTTTTCGCACTTGTGTTGGTGTAGGAAACCACTTTTGCACTTGTATTAGTGTGGAAAAAACACTTTTTGCACTTGTGATAGTGTTGAAAAACCACTTTTCGCACTTGTGTTAGTGTTGAAAAACCACTTTTCGCACTTGTGTTAGTGTTGAAAAACCACTTTTCGCACTTGTGTTGGTGCAGGAAACCACTTTTGCACTTGTATTAGTGTGGAAAAAACACTTTTCGCACTTGTGATAGTGTTGAAATCCCACTTTTCGCACTTGTGTTAGTGTTGAAAAACCACTTTTCGCACTTGTGTTGGTGCAGGAAACCACTTTTGCACTTGTATTAGTGTGGAAAAACCACTTTTCGCACTTGTGTTAGTGTTGAAAAACCACTTTTCGCACTTGTGTTAGTGTTGAAAAACCACTTTTCGCACTTGTGTTAGTGTTGAAAAACCACTTTTCGCACTTGTGTTGGTGCAGGAAACCACTTTTGCACTTGTATTAGTGTGGAAAAACACTTTTCGCACTTGTGTTAGTGTTGAAGAACCACTTTTCGCACTTGTGTTAGTGTTGAAAAACCACTTTTCGCACTTGTGTTTGTGCAGGAAACCACTTTTGCACTTGTATTAGTGTGGAAAAAACACTTTTTGCACTTGTGATAGTGTTGAAAAACCACTTTTCGCACTTGTGTTAGTGTTGAAATACCACTTTACGCACTTGTGTTGGTGCAGGAAACCACTTTTGCACTTGTATTAGTGTGGAAAAAACACTTTTTGCACTTGTGATAGTGTTGAAAAACGACTTTTCGCACTTGTGTTAGTGTTGAAAAACCACTTTTCGCACTTGTGTTGGTGCAGGTAACCACTTTTGCACTTGTATTAGTGTGGAAAAACCACTTTTCGCACTTGTGTTAGTGTTGAAAAACCACTTTTCGCACCTGTGTTAGTGTTGAAAAACCACTTTTCGCGCTTGTGTTGGTGCAGGAACCCACTTTTGCACTTGTATTAGAGTGGAAAAAACACTTTTTGCACTTGTGATAGTGTTGAAAACCCACTTTTCGCACTTGTGTTAGTGTTGAAAAACCACTTTTCGCACTTGTGTTAGTGTTGAAAAACCACTTTTCGCACTTGTGTTCGTGCAGGAAACCACTTTTGCACTTGTATTAGTGTGGAAAAAACACTTTTCGCACTTGTGATAGTGTTGAAAAACCACTTTTCGCGCTTGTGTTAGTGTTGAAAAACCACTTTTCGCACTTGTGTTGGTGTCGGAAACCACTTTTGCACTTGTATTAGTGTGGAAAAAACACTTTTTGCACTTGTGATAGTGTTGAAAAACCACTTTTCGCACTTGTGTTAGTGTTGAAAAACCACTTTTCGCACTTGTGTTAGTGTTGAAAAACCACTTTTCGCACTTGTGTTGGTGCAGGAAACCACTTTTGCACTTGTATTAGTGTGGAAAAAACACTTTTCGCACTTGTGATAGTGTTGAAAAACCACTTTTCGCACTTGTGTTAGTGTTGAAAAACCACTTTTCGCACTTGTGTTGGTGCAGGAAACCACTTTTGCACTTGTATTAGTGTGGAAAAAACACTTTTTGCACTTGTGATAGTGTTGAAAAACGACTTTTCGCACTTGTGTTAGTGTTGAAAAACCACTTTTCGCACTTGTGTTGGTGCAGGAAACCACTTTTGCACTTGTATTAGTGTGGAAAAACCACTTTTCGCACTTGTGTTAGTGTTGAAAAACCACTTTTCGCACCTGTGTTAGTGTTGAAAAACCACTTTTCGCACTTGTGTTGGTGCAGGAACCCACTTTTGCACTTGTATTAGAGTGGAAAAAAACACTTTTTGCACTTGTGATAGTGTTGAAAAACCACTATTCGCACTTGTGTTAGTGTTGAAAAAACACTTTTCGCACTTGTGTTAGTGTTGAAAAACCACTTTTCACGCTTGTGTTAGTGTTGAAAAACCACTTTTCGCACTTGTGTTAGTGTTGAAAAACCACTTTTCGCACTTGTGTTAGTGTTGAAAAAACACTTTTCGCACTTGTGATAGTGTTGAAAAACCACTTTTCACGCTTGTGTTAGTGTTGAAAAACCACTTTTCGCACTTGTGTTAGTGTTGAAAAACCACTTTTCGCACTTGTGTTGGTGTAGGAAACCACTTTTGCACTTGTATTAGTGTGGAAAAAACACTTTTTGCACTTGTGATAGTGTTGAAAAACCACTTTTCGCACTTGTGTTAGTGTTGAAAAACCACTTTTCGCACTTGTGTTCGTGTTGAAAAACCACTTTTCGCACTTGTGTTGGTGCAGGAAACCACTTTTGCACTTGTATTAGTGTGGAAAAAACACTTTTCGCACTTGTGATAGTGTTGAAAAACCACTTTTCGCACTTGTGTTAGTGTTGAAAAACCACTTTTCGCACTTGTGTTGGTGCAGGAAACCACTTTTGCACTTGTATTAGTGTGGAAAAACCACTTTTCGCACTTGTGTTAGTGTTGAAAAACCACTTTTCGCACTTGTGTTAGTGTTGAAAAACCACTTTTCGCACTTGTGTTAGTGTTGAAAAACCACTTTTCGCACTTGTGTTGGTGCAGGAAACCACTTTTGCACTTGTATTAGTGTGGAAAAAACACTTTTCGCACTTGTGTTAGTGTTGAAGAACCACTTTTCGCACTTGTGTTAGTGTTGAAAAACCACTTTTCGCACTTGTGTTGGTGCAGGAAACCACTTTTGCACTTGTATTAGTGTGGAAAAAACACTTTTCGCACTTGTGATAGTGTTGAAAAACCACTTTTCGCGCTTGTGTTAGTGTTGAAAAACCACTTTTCGCACTTGTGTTGGTGTCGGAAACCACTTTTGCACTTGTATTAGTGTGGAAAAAACACTTTTTGCACTTGTGATAGTGTTGAAAAACCACTTTTCGCACTTGTGTTAGTGTTGAAAAACCACTTTTCGCACTTGTGTTAGTGTTGAAAAACCACTTTTCGCACTTGTGTTGGTGCAGGAAACCACTTTTGCACTTGTATTAGTGTGGAAAAAACACTTTTCGCACTTGTGATAGTGTTGAAAAACCACTTTTCGCACTTGTGTTAGTGTTGAAAAACCACTTTTCGCACTTGTGTTGGTGCAGGAAACCACTTTTGCACTTGTATTAGTGTGGAAAAAACACTTTTCGCACTTGTGTTAGTGTTGAAGAACCACTTTTCGCACTTGTGTTAGTGTTGAAAAACCACTTTTCGCACCTGTGTTGGTGCAGGAAACCACTTTTGCACTTGTATTAGTGTGGAAAAAACACTTTTTGCACTTGTGATAGTGTTGAAAAACCACTTTTCGCACTTGTGTTAGTGTTGAAATACCACTTTACGCACTTGTGTTGGTGCAGGAAACCACTTTTGCACTTGTATTAGTGTGGAAAAAACACTTTTTGCACTTGTGATAGTGTTGAAAAACGACTTTTCGCACTTGTGTTAGTGTTGAAAAACCACTTTTCGCACTTGTGTTGGTGCAGGAAACCACTTTTGCACTTGTATTAGTGTGGAAAAACCACTTTTCGCACTTGTGTTAGTGTTGAAAAACCACTTTTCGCACCTGTGTTAGTGTTGAAAAACCACTTTTCGCACTTGTGTTGGTGCAGGAACCCACTTTTGCACTTGTATTAGAGTGGAAAAAAACACTTTTTGCACTTGTGATAGTGTTGAAAAACCACTATTCGCACTTGTGTTAGTGTTGAAAAAACACTTTTCGCACTTGTGTTAGTGTTGAAAAACCACTTTTCACGCTTGTGTTAGTGTTGAAAAACCACTTTTCGCACTTGTGTTAGTGTTGAAAAACCACTTTTCGCACTTGTGTTAGTGTTGAAAAAACACTTTTCGCACTTGTGATAGTGTTGAAAAACCACTTTTCACGCTTGTGTTAGTGTTGAAAAACCACTTTTCGCACTTGTGTTAGTGTTGAAAAACCACTTTTCGCACTTGTGTTGGTGTAGGAAACCACTTTTGCACTTGTATTAGTGTGGAAAAAACACTTTTTGCACTTGTGATAGTGTTGAAAAACCACTTTTCGCACTTGTGTTAGTGTTGAAAAACCACTTTTCGCACTTGTGTTCGTGTTGAAAAACCACTTTTCGCACTTGTGTTGGTGCAGGAAACCACTTTTGCACTTGTATTAGTGTGGAAAAAACACTTTTCGCACTTGTGATAGTGTTGAAAAACCACTTTTCGCACTTGTGTTAGTGTTGAAAAACCACTTTTCGCACTTGTGTTGGTGCAGGAAACCACTTTTGCACTTGTATTAGTGTGGAAAAAACACTGTTCGCACTTGTGTTAGTGTTGAAAAACCACTTTTCGCACTTGTGTTAGTGTTGAAAAACCACTTTTCGCACTTGTGTTAGTGTTGAAAAACCACTTTTCGCACTTGTGTTGGTGCAGGAAACCACTTTTGCACTTGTATTAGTGTGGAAAAAACACTTTTCGCACTTGTGTTAGTGTTGAAGAACCACTTTTCGCACTTGTGTTAGTGTTGAAAAACCACTTTTCGCACTTGTGTTGGTGCAGGAAACCACTTTTGCACTTGTATTAGTGTGGAAAAAACACTTTTTGCACTTGTGATAGTGTTGAAAAACCACTTTTCGCACTTGTGTTAGTGTTGAAATACCACTTTACGCACTTGTGTTGGTGCAGGAAACCACTTTTGCACTTGTATTAGTGTGGAAAAAACACTTTTTGCACTTGTGATAGTGTTGAAAAACGACTTTTCGCACTTGTGTTAGTGTTGAAAAACCACTTTTCGCACTTGTGTTGGTGCAGGTAACCACTTTTGCACTTGTATTAGTGTGGAAAAACCACTTTTCGCACTTGTGTTAGTGTTGAAAAACCACTTTTCGCACCTGTGTTAGTGTTGAAAAACCACTTTTCGCGCTTGTGTTGGTGCAGGAACCCACTTTTGCACTTGTATTAGAGTGGAAAAAACACTTTTTGCACTTGTGTTAGTGTTGAAATACCACTTTACGCACTTGTGTTGGTGCAGGAAACCACTTTTGCACTTGTATTAGTGTGGAAAAAACACTTTTTGCACTTGTGATAGTGTTGAAAAACGACTTTTCGCACTTGTGTTAGTGTTGATAAACCACTTTTCGCACTTGTGTTGGTGCAGGAAACCACTTTTGCACTTGTATTAGTGTGGAAAAACCACTTTTCGCACTTGTGTTAGTGTTGAAAAACCACTTTTCACACCTGTGTTAGTGTTGAAAAACCACTTTTCGCACTTGTGTTGGTGCAGGAACCCACTTTTGCACTTGTATTAGAGTGGAAAAAACACTTTTTGCACTTGTGATAGTGTTGAAAAACCACTATTCGCACTTGTGTTAGTGTTGAAAAAACACTTCGCACTTGTGTTAGTGTTGAAAAACCACTTTTCACGCTTGTGTTAGTGTTGAAAAACCACTTTTCGCACTTGTGTTAGTGTTGAAAAACCACTTTTCGCACTTGTGTTAGTGTTGAAAAAACACTTTTCGCACTTGTGATAGTGTTGAAAAACCACTTTTCGCGCTTGTGTTAGTGTTGAAAAACCACTTTTCGCACTTGTGTTAGTGTTGAAAAACCACTTTTCGCACTTGTGTTGGTGTAGGAAACCACTTTTGCACTTGTATTAGTGTGGAAAAAACACTTTTTGCACTTGTGATAGTGTTGAAAAACCACTTTTCGCACTTGTGTTAGTGTTGAAAAACCACTTTTCGCACTTGTGTTAGTGTTGAAAAACCACTTTTCGCACTTGTGTTGGTGCAGGAAACCACTTTTGCACTTGTATTAGTGTGGAAAAAACACTTTTCGCACTTGTGATAGTGTTGAAATCCCACTTTTCGCACTTGTGTTAGTGTTGAAAAACCACTTTTCGCACCTGTGTTAGTGTTGAAAAACCACTTTTCGCACTTGTGTTGGTGCAGGAACCCACTTTTGCACTTGTATTAGAGTGGAAAAAAACACTTTTTGCACTTGTGATAGTGTTGAAAAACCACTATTCGCACTTGTGTTAGTGTTGAAAAAACACTTTTCGCACTTGTGTTAGTGTTGAAAAACCACTTTTCACGCTTGTGTTAGTGTTGAAAAACCACTTTTCGCACTTGTGTTAGTGTTGAAAAACCACTTTTCGCACTTGTGTTAGTGTTGAAAAAACACTTTTCGCACTTGTGATAGTGTTGAAAAACCACTTTTCACGCTTGTGTTAGTGTTGAAAAACCACTTTTCGCACTTGTGTTAGTGTTGAAAAACCACTTTTCGCACTTGTGTTGGTGTAGGAAACCACTTTTGCACTTGTATTAGTGTGGAAAAAACACTTTTTGCACTTGTGATAGTGTTGAAAAACCACTTTTCGCACTTGTGTTAGTGTTGAAAAACCACTTTTCGCACTTGTGTTAGTGTTGAAAAACCACTTTTCGCACTTGTGTTGGTGCAGGAAACCACTTTTGCACTTGTATTAGTGTGGAAAAAACACTTTTCGCACTTGTGATAGTGTTGAAAAACCACTTTTCGCGCTTGTGTTAGTGTTGAAAAACCACTTTTCGCACTTGTGTTGGTGTCGGAAACCACTTTTGCACTTGTATTAGTGTGGAAAAAACACTTTTTGCACTTGTGATAGTGTTGAAAAACCACTTTTCGCACTTGTGTTAGTGTTGAAAAACCACTTTTCGCACTTGTGTTAGTGTTGAAAAACCACTTTTCGCACTTGTGTTGGTGCAGGAAACCACTTTTGCACTTGTATTAGTGTGGAAAAAACACTTTTCGCACTTGTGATAGTGTTGAAAAACCACTTTTCGCACTTGTGTTAGTGTTGAAAAACCACTTTTCGCACTTGTGTTGGTGCAGGAAACCACTTTTGCACTTGTATTAGTGTGGAAAAAACACTTTTCGCACTTGTGTTAGTGTTGAAGAACCACTTTTCGCACTTGTGTTAGTGTTGAAAAACCACTTTTCGCACCTGTGTTGGTGCAGGAAACCACTTTTGCACTTGTATTAGTGTGGAAAAAACACTTTTTGCACTTGTGATAGTGTTGAAAAACCACTTTTCGCACTTGTGTTAGTGTTGAAATACCACTTTACGCACTTGTGTTGGTGCAGGAAACCACTTTTGCACTTGTATTAGTGTGGAAAAAACACTTTTTGCACTTGTGATAGTGTTGAAAAACGACTTTTCGCACTTGTGTTAGTGTTGAAAAACCACTTTTCGCACTTGTGTTGGTGCAGGAAACCACTTTTGCACTTGTATTAGTGTGGAAAAACCACTTTTCGCACTTGTGTTAGTGTTGAAAAACCACTTTTCGCACCTGTGTTAGTGTTGAAAAACCACTTTTCGCACTTGTGTTGGTGCAGGAACCCACTTTTGCACTTGTATTAGAGTGGAAAAAAACACTTTTTGCACTTGTGATAGTGTTGAAAAACCACTATTCGCACTTGTGTTAGTGTTGAAAAAACACTTTTCGCACTTGTGTTAGTGTTGAAAAACCACTTTTCACGCTTGTGTTAGTGTTGAAAAACCACTTTTCGCACTTGTGTTAGTGTTGAAAAACCACTTTTCGCACTTGTGTTAGTGTTGAAAAAACACTTTTCGCACTTGTGATAGTGTTGAAAAACCACTTTTCACGCTTGTGTTAGTGTTGAAAAACCACTTTTCGCACTTGTGTTAGTGTTGAAAAACCACTTTTCGCACTTGTGTTGGTGTAGGAAACCACTTTTGCACTTGTATTAGTGTGGAAAAAACACTTTTTGCACTTGTGATAGTGTTGAAAAACCACTTTTCGCACTTGTGTTAGTGTTGAAAAACCACTTTTCGCACTTGTGTTCGTGTTGAAAAACCACTTTTCGCACTTGTGTTGGTGCAGGAAACCACTTTTGCACTTGTATTAGTGTGGAAAAAACACTTTTCGCACTTGTGATAGTGTTGAAAAACCACTTTTCGCACTTGTGTTAGTGTTGAAAAACCACTTTTCGCACTTGTGTTGGTGCAGGAAACCACTTTTGCACTTGTATTAGTGTGGAAAAAACACTGTTCGCACTTGTGTTAGTGTTGAAAAACCACTTTTCGCACTTGTGTTAGTGTTGAAAAACCACTTTTCGCACTTGTGTTAGTGTTGAAAAACCACTTTTCGCACTTGTGTTGGTGCAGGAAACCACTTTTGCACTTGTATTAGTGTGGAAAAAACACTTTTCGCACTTGTGTTAGTGTTGAAGAACCACTTTTCGCACTTGTGTTAGTGTTGAAAAACCACTTTTCGCACTTGTGTTGGTGCAGGAAACCACTTTTGCACTTGTATTAGTGTGGAAAAAACACTTTTTGCACTTGTGATAGTGTTGAAAAACCACTTTTCGCACTTGTGTTAGTGTTGAAATACCACTTTACGCACTTGTGTTGGTGCAGGAAACCACTTTTGCACTTGTATTAGTGTGGAAAAAACACTTTTTGCACTTGTGATAGTGTTGAAAAACGACTTTTCGCACTTGTGTTAGTGTTGAAAAACCACTTTTCGCACTTGTGTTGGTGCAGGTAACCACTTTTGCACTTGTATTAGTGTGGAAAAACCACTTTTCGCACTTGTGTTAGTGTTGAAAAACCACTTTTCGCACCTGTGTTAGTGTTGAAAAACCACTTTTCGCGCTTGTGTTGGTGCAGGAACCCACTTTTGCACTTGTATTAGAGTGGAAAAAACACTTTTTGCACTTGTGTTAGTGTTGAAATACCACTTTACGCACTTGTGTTGGTGCAGGAAACCACTTTTGCACTTGTATTAGTGTGGAAAAAACACTTTTTGCACTTGTGATAGTGTTGAAAAACGACTTTTCGCACTTGTGTTAGTGTTGATAAACCACTTTTCGCACTTGTGTTGGTGCAGGAAACCACTTTTGCACTTGTATTAGTGTGGAAAAACCACTTTTCGCACTTGTGTTAGTGTTGAAAAACCACTTTTCACACCTGTGTTAGTGTTGAAAAACCACTTTTCGCACTTGTGTTGGTGCAGGAACCCACTTTTGCACTTGTATTAGAGTGGAAAAAACACTTTTTGCACTTGTGATAGTGTTGAAAAACCACTATTCGCACTTGTGTTAGTGTTGAAAAAACACTTCGCACTTGTGTTAGTGTTGAAAAACCACTTTTCACGCTTGTGTTAGTGTTGAAAAACCACTTTTCGCACTTGTGTTAGTGTTGAAAAACCACTTTTCGCACTTGTGTTAGTGTTGAAAAAACACTTTTCGCACTTGTGATAGTGTTGAAAAACCACTTTTCGCGCTTGTGTTAGTGTTGAAAAACCACTTTTCGCACTTGTGTTAGTGTTGAAAAACCACTTTTCGCACTTGTGTTGGTGTAGGAAACCACTTTTGCACTTGTATTAGTGTGGAAAAAACACTTTTTGCACTTGTGATAGTGTTGAAAAACCACTTTTCGCACTTGTGTTAGTGTTGAAAAACCACTTTTCGCACTTGTGTTAGTGTTGAAAAACCACTTTTCGCACTTGTGTTGGTGCAGGAAACCACTTTTGCACTTGTATTAGTGTGGAAAAAACACTTTTCGCACTTGTGATAGTGTTGAAATCCCACTTTTCGCACTTGTGTTAGTGTTGAAAAACCACTTTTCGCACCTGTGTTAGTGTTGAAAAACCACTTTTCGCACTTGTGTTGGTGCAGGAACCCACTTTTGCACTTGTATTAGAGTGGAAAAAAACACTTTTTGCACTTGTGATAGTGTTGAAAAACCACTATTCGCACTTGTGTTAGTGTTGAAAAAACACTTTTCGCACTTGTGTTAGTGTTGAAAAACCACTTTTCACGCTTGTGTTAGTGTTGAAAAACCACTTTTCGCACTTGTGTTAGTGTTGAAAAACCACTTTTCGCACTTGTGTTAGTGTTGAAAAAACACTTTTCGCACTTGTGATAGTGTTGAAAAACCACTTTTCACGCTTGTGTTAGTGTTGAAAAACCACTTTTCGCACTTGTGTTAGTGTTGAAAAACCACTTTTCGCACTTGTGTTGGTGTAGGAAACCACTTTTGCACTTGTATTAGTGTGGAAAAAAACACTTTTTGCACTTGTGATAGTGTTGAAAAACCACTTTTCGCACTTGTGTTAGTGTTGAAAAACCACTTTTCGCACTTGTGTTCGTGTTGAAAAACCACTTTTCGCACTTGTGTTGGTGCAGGAAACCACTTTTGCACTTGTATTAGTGTGGAAAAAACACTTTTCGCACTTGTGATAGTGTTGAAAAACCACTTTTCGCACTTGTGTTAGTGTTGAAAAACCACTTTTCGCACTTGTGTTGGTGCAGGAAACCACTTTTGCACTTGTATTAGTGTGGAAAAAACACTGTTCGCACTTGTGTTAGTGTTGAAAAACCACTTTTCGCACTTGTGTTAGTGTTGAAAAACCACTTTTCGCACTTGTGTTAGTGTTGAAAAACCACTTTTCGCACTTGTGTTGGTGCAGGAAACCACTTTTGCACTTGTATTAGTGTGGAAAAAACACTTTTCGCACTTGTGTTAGTGTTGAAGAACCACTTTTCGCACTTGTGTTAGTGTTGAAAAACCACTTTTCGCACTTGTGTTGGTGCAGGAAACCACTTTTGCACTTGTATTAGTGTGGAAAAAACACTTTTTGCACTTGTGATAGTGTTGAAAAACCACTTTTCGCACTTGTGTTAGTGTTGAAATACCACTTTACGCACTTGTGTTGGTGCAGGAAACCACTTTTGCACTTGTATTAGTGTGGAAAAAACACTTTTTGCACTTGTGATAGTGTTGAAAAACGACTTTTCGCACTTGTGTAGTGTTGAAAAACCACTTTTCGCACTTGTGTTGGTGCAGGTAACCACTTTTGCACTTGTATTAGTGTGGAAAAACCACTTTTCGCACTTGTGTTAGTGTTGAAAAACCACTTTTCGCACCTGTGTTAGTGTTGAAAAACCACTTTTCGCGCTTGTGTTGGTGCAGGAACCCACTTTTGCACTTGTATTAGAGTGGAAAAAACACTTTTTGCACTTGTGTTAGTGTTGAAATACCACTTTACGCACTTGTGTTGGTGCAGGAAACCACTTTTGCACTTGTATTAGTGTGGAAAAAACACTTTTTGCACTTGTGATAGTGTTGAAAAACGACTTTTCGCACTTGTGTTAGTGTTGATAAACCACTTTTCGCACTTGTGTTGGTGCAGGAAACCACTTTTGCACTTGTATTAGTGTGGAAAAACCACTTTTCGCACTTGTGTTAGTGTTGAAAAACCACTTTTCACATCTGTGTTAGTGTTGAAAAACCACTTTTCGCACTTGTGTTGGTGCAGGAACCCACTTTTGCACTTGTATTAGAGTGGAAAAAACACTTTTTGCACTTGTGATAGTGTTGAAAAACCACTATTCGCACTTGTGTTAGTGTTGAAAAAACACTTCGCACTTGTGTTAGTGTTGAAAAACCACTTTTCACGCTTGTGTTAGTGTTGAAAAACCACTTTTCGCACTTGTGTTAGTGTTGAAAAACCACTTTTCGCACTTGTGTTAGTGTTGAAAAAACACTTTTCGCACTTGTGATAGTGTTGAAAAACCACTTTTCGCGCTTGTGTTAGTGTTGAAAAACCACTTTTCGCACTTGTGTTAGTGTTGAAAAACCACTTTTCGCACTTGTGTTGGTGTAGGAAACCACTTTTGCACTTGTATTAGTGTGGAAAAAACACTTTTTGCACTTGTGATAGTGTTGAAAAACCACTTTTCGCACTTGTGTTAGTGTTGAAAAACCACTTTTCGCACTTGTGTTAGTGTTGAAAAACCACTTTTCGCACTTGTGTTGGTGCAGGAAACCACTTTTGCACTTGTATTAGTGTGGAAAAAACACTTTTCGCACTTGTGATAGTGTTGAAATCCCACTTTTCGCACTTGTGTTAGTGTTGAAAAACCACTTTTCGCACTTGTGTTGGTGCAGGAAACCACTTTTGCACTTGTATTAGTGTGGAAAAACCACTTTTTGCACTTGTGTTAGTGTTGAAAAACCACTTTTCGCACTTGTGTTAGTGTTGAAAAACCACTTTTCGCACTTGTGTTAGTGTTGAAAAACCACTTTTCGCACTTGTGTTAGTGTTGAAAAACCACTTTTCGCACTTGTGTTAGTGTTGAAAAACCACTTTCGCACTTGTGTTAGTGTTGAAAAACCACTTTTCGCACTTGTGTTAGTGTGGAAAAACCACTTTTCGCACTTGTGTTAGTGTTGAAAAACCACTTTTCGCACCTGCGTTAGTGTTGAAAAACCACTTTTCGCGCTTGTGTTGGTGCAGGAACCCACTTTTGCACTTGTATTAGAGTGGAAAAAACACTTTTTGCACTTGTGTTAGTGTTGAAATACCACTTTACGCACTTGTGTTGGTGCAGGAAACCACTTTTGCACTTGTATTAGTGTGGAAAAAACACTTTTTGCACTTGTGATAGTGTTGAAAAACGACTTTTCGCACTTGTGTTAGTGTTGATAAACCACTTTTCGCACTTGTGTTGGTGCAGGAAACCACTTTTGCACTTGCATTAGTGTGGAAAAACCACTTTTCGCACTTGTGTTAGTGTTGAAAAACCACTTTTCACACCTGTGTTAGTGTTGAAAAACCACTTTTCGCACTTGTGTTGGTGCAGGAACCCACTTTTGCACTTGTATTAGAGTGGAAAAAACACTTTTTGCACTTGTGATAGTGTTGAAAAACCACTATTCGCACTTGTGTTAGTGCTGAAAAAACACTTCGCACTTGTGTTAGTGTTGAAAAACCACTTTTCACGCTTGTGTTAGTGTTGAAAAACCACTTTTCGCACTTGTGTTAGTGTTGAAAAACCACTTTTCGCACTTGTGTTAGTGTTGAAAAAACACTTTTCGCACTTGTGATAGTGTTGAAAAACCACTTTTCGCGCTTGTGTTAGTGTTGAAAAACCACTTTTCGCACTTGTGTTAGTGTTGAAAAACCACTTTTCGCACTTGTGTTGGTGTAGGAAACCACTTTTGCACTTGTATTAGTGTGGAAAAAACACTTTTTGCACTTGTGATAGTGTTGAAAAACCACTTTTCGCACTTGTGTTAGTGTTGAAAAACCACTTTTCGCACTTGTGTTAGTGTTGAAAAACCACTTTTCGCACTTGTGTTGGTGCAGGAAACCACTTTTGCACTTGTATTAGTGTGGAAAAAACACTTTTTGCACTTGTGATAGTGTTGAAATCCCACTTTTCGCACTTGTGTTAGTGTTGAAAAACCACTTTTCGCACTTGTGTTGGTGCAGGAAACCACTTTTGCACTTGTATTAGTGTGGAAAAACCACTTTTCGCACTTGTGTTAGTGTTGAAAAACCACTTTTCGCACTTGTGTTAGTGTTGAAAAACCACTTTTCGCACTTGTGTTAGTGTTGAAAAACCACTTTTCGCACTTGTGTTGGTGCAGGAAACCACTTTTGCACTTGTATTAGTGTGGAAAAAACACTTTTCGCACTTGTGTTAGTGTTGAAGAACCACTTTTCGCACTTGTGTTAGTGTTGAAAAACCACTTTTCGCACTTGTGTTTGTGCAGGAAACCACTTTTGCACTTGTATTAGTGTGGAAAAAACACTTTTTGCACTTGTGATAGTGTTGAAAAACCACTTTTCGCACTTGTGTTAGTGTTGAAATACCACTTTACGCACTTGTGTTGGTGCAGGAAACCACTTTTGTACTTGTATTAGTGTGGAAAAAACACTTTTTGCACTTGTGATAGTGTTGAAAAACGACTTTTCGCACTTGTGTTAGTGTTGAAAAACCACTTTTCGCACTTGTGTTGGTGCAGGTAACCACTTTTGCACTTGTATTAGTGTGGAAAAACCACTTTTCTCACTTGTGTTAGTGTTGAAAAACCACTTTTCGCACCTGTGTTAGTGTTGAAAAACCACTTTTCGCGCTTGTGTTGGTGCAGGAACCCACTTTTGCACTTGTATTAGAGTGGAAAAAACACTTTTTGCACTTGTGATAGTGTTGAAAAACCACTTTTCGCACTTGTGTTAGTGTTGAAAAAACACTTTTCGCACTTGTGTTAGTGTTGAAAAACCACTTTTCGCACTTGTGTTCATGCAGGAAACCACTTTTGCACTTGTATTAGTGTGGAAAAAAGACTTTTCGCACTTGTGATAGTGTTGAAAAACCACTTTTCGCACTTGTGTTAGTGTTGAAAAACCACTTTTCGCACTTGTGTTAGTGTTGAAATACCACTTTTCGCACTTGTGTTCGTGCAGGAAACCACTTTTGCACTTGTATTAGTGTGGAAAAAACACTTTTCGCACTTGTGATAGTGTTGAAAAACCACTTTTCGCACTTGTGATAGTGTTGAAAAACCACTTTTCGCACTTGTGTTAGTGTTGAAAAACCACTTTTCGCACTTGTGTTGGTGCAGGAAACCACTTTTGCACTTGTATTAGTGTGGAAAAACCACTTTTCGCACTTGTGTTAGTGTTGAAAAACCACTTTTCGCACTTGTGTTAGTGATAAAAAACCACTTTTCGCACTTGTGTTAGTGTTGAAAAACCACTTTTTGCACTTGTGTTGGTGCAGGAAACCACTTTTGCACTTGTATTAGTGTGGAAAAAACACTTTTTGCACTTGTGATAGTGTTGAAAAACCACTTTTCGCATTTGTGTTAGTGTTGAAATACCACTTTTCGCACTTGTGTTGGTGCAGGAAACCACTTTTGCACTTGTATTAGTGTGGAAAAAACACTTTTTGCACTTGTGATAGTGTTGAAATACCACTTTTCGCACTTGTGTTGGTGCAGGAAGCCACTTTTGCACTTGTATTAGTGTGGAAAAACCACTTTTCGCACTTGTGTTAGTGTTGAAAAACCACTTTTCACACTTGTGTTAGTGTTGAAAACCACTTTTCGCACTTGTGTTGGTGCAGGAAACCACTTTTGCACTTGTATTAGTGTGGAAAAAACACTTTTTGCACTTGTGATAGTGTTGAAAAACCACTTTTCGCATTTGTGTTAGTGTTGAAATACCACTTTTCGCACTTGTGTTGGTGCAGGAAACCACTTTTGCACTTGTATTAGTGTGGAAAAAGCACTTTTCGCACTTGTGTTAGTGTTGAAATACCACTTTTCGCACTTGTGTTGGTGCAGGAAGCCACTTTTGCACTTGTATTAGTGTGGAAAAACCACTTTTCGCACTTGTGTTAGTGTTGAAAAACCACTTTTCACACCTGTGTTAGTGTTGAAAAACCACTTTTCGCACTTGTGTTGGTGCAGGACACCACTTTTGCACTTGTATTAGTGTGGAAAAAACACTTTTTGCACTTGTGATAGTGTTGAAAACCCACTTTTCGCACTTGTGTTAGTGTTGAAAAACCACTTTTCGCACTTGTGTTAGTGTTGAAAAACCACTTTTCGCACTTGTGTTGGTGCAGGAAACCACTTTTGCACTTGTATTAGTGTGGAAAAAACACTTTTCGCACTTGTGATAGTGTTGAAAAACCACTTTTCGCGCTTGTGTTAGTGTTGAAAAACCACTTTTCGCACTTGTGTTGGTGTAGGAAACCACTTTTGCACTTGTATTAGTGTGGAAAAAACACTTTTTGCACTTGTGATAGTGTGGAAAAACCACTTTTCGCACTTGTGTTAGTGTTGAAAAACCACTTTTCGCACTTGTGTTGGTGTAGGAAACCACTTTTGCACTTGTATTAGTGTGGAAAAAACACTTTTTGCACTTGTGATAGTGTTGAAAAACCACTTTTCGCACTTGTGTTAGTGTTGAAAAACCACTTTTCGCACTTGTGTTGGTGCAGGAAACCACTTTTGCACTTGTATTAGTGTGGAAAAACCACTTTTCGCACTTGTGTTAGTGTTGAAAAACCACTTTTCGCACTTGTGTTAGTGTTGAAAAACCACTTTTCGCACTTGTGTTAGTGTTGAAAAACCACTTTGTGCACTTGTGTTGGTGCAGGAAACCACTTTTGCACTTGTATTAGTGTGGAAAAAACACTTTTTGCACTTGTGATAGTGTTGAAAAACCACTTTTCGCACTTGTGTTAGTGTTGAAAAACCACTTTTCGCACTTGTGTTGGTGCAGGAAACCACTTTTGCACTTGTATTAGTGCAGGAAACCACTTTCGCACTTGTGGTAGTGTTGAAAAACCACTTTTCGCACTTGTGTTAGTGTTGAAAAACCACTTTTCGCACTTGTGTTAGTGTTGAAAAACCACTTTTCGCACTTGTGTTGGTGCAGGAAACCACTTTTGCACTTGTATTAGTGTGGAAAAACCACTTTTCGCACTTGTGTTAGTGTTGAAAAACCACTTTTCGCACTTGTGTTAGTGTTGAAAAACCACTTTTCGCACTTGTGTTAGTGTTGAAAAACCACTTTTCGCACTTGTGTTGGTGCAGGAAACCACTTTTGCACTTGTATTAGTGTGGAAAAAACACTTTTCGCACTTGTGTTAGTGTTGAAGAACCACTTTTCGCACTTGTGTTAGTGTTGAAAAACCACTTTTCGCACTTGTGTTGGTGCAGGAAACCACTTTTGCACTTGTATTAGTATGGAAAAAACACTTTTTGCACTTGTGATAGTGTTGAAAAACCACTTTTCGCACTTGTGTTAGTGTTGAAATACCACTTTTCGCACTTGTGTTGGTGCAGGAAACCACTTTTGCACTTGTATTAGTGTGGAAAAAACACTTTTTGCACTTGTGATAGTGGTGAAAAACGACTTTTCGCACTTGTGTTAGTGTTGAAAAACCACTTTTCGCACTTGTGTTGGTGCAGGAAACCACTTTTGCACTTGTATTGGTGCAGGAACCCACTTTTGCACTTGTATTAGAGTGGAAAAAACACTTTTTGCACTTGTGATAGTGTTGAAAAACCACTTTTCGCACTTGTGTTAGTGTTGAAAAAACACTTTTCGCACTTGTGTTAGTGTTGAAAAACCACTTTTCGCACTTGTGTTCGTGCAGGAAACCACTTTTGCACTTGAATTAGTGTGGAAAAAACACTTTTCGCACTTGTGATAGTGTTGAAAAACCACTTTTCGCACTTGTGTTAGTGTTGAAAAACCACTTTTCGCACTTGTGTTGGTGCAGGAAACCACTTTTGCACTTGTATTAGTGTGGAAAAACCACTTTTCGCACTTGTGTTAGTGTTGAAAAACCACTTTTCGCACTTGTGTTAGTGATAAAAAAACACTTTTCGCACTTGTGTTAGTGTTGAAAAACCACTTTTCGCACTTGTGTTGGTGCAGGAAACCACTTTTGCACTTGTATTAGTGTGGAAAAAACACTTTTTGCACTTGTGATAGTGTTGAAAAACCACTTTTCGCATTTGTGTTAGTGTTGAAATACCACTTTTCGCACTTGTGTTGGTGCAGGAAACCACTTTTGCACTTGTATTAGTGTGGAAAAAACACTTTTTGCACTTGTGATAGTGTTGAAAAACGACTTTTCGCACTTGTGTTAGTGTTGAAAAACCACTTTTCGCACTTGTGTTAGTGTTGGAAAACCACTTTTCGCACTTGTGTTGGTGCAGGAAACCACTTTTGCACTTGTATTAGTGTGGAAAAAACACTTTTTGCACTTGTGATAGTGTTGAAAAACGACTTTTCGCACTTGTGTTAGTGTTGAAAAACCACTTTTCGCACTTGTGTTGGTGCAGGAAACCACTTTTGCACTTGTATTAGTGCGGAAAAAACACTTTTTGCACTTGTGATAGTGTTGAAAAAGCACTTTTCGCACTTGTGTTAGTGTTGAAATACCACTTTTCGCACTTGTGTTGGTGCAGGAAACCACTTTTGCACTTGTATTAGTGTGGAAAAACCACTTTTCGCACTTGTGTTAGTGTTGAAAAACCACTTTTCACACCTGTGTTAGTGTTGAAAAACCACTTTTCGCACTTGTGTTGGTGCAGGACACCACTTTTGCACTTGTATTAGTGTGGAAAAAACACTTTTTGCACTTGTGATAGTGTTGAAAACCCACTTTTCGCACTTGTGCTAGTGTTGAAAAACCACTTTTCGCACTTGTGTTAGTGTTGAAAAACCACTTTTCGCACTTGTGTTCGTGCAGGAAACCACTTTTGCACTTGTATTAGTGTGGAAAAAACACTTTTCGCACTTGTGATAGTGTTGAAAAACCACTTTTCGCGCTTGTGTTAGTGTTGAAAAACCACTTTTCGCACTTGTGTTGGTGTAGGAAACCACTTTTGCACTTGTATTAGTGTGGAAAAAACACTTTTTGCACTTTTGATAGTGTTGAAAAACCACTTTTCGCACTTGTGTTAGTGTTGAAAAACCACTTTTCGCACTTGTGTTAGTGTTGAAAAACCACTTTTCGCACTTGTGTTGGTGCAGGAAACCACTTTTGCACTTGTATTAGTGTGGAAAAAACACTTTTCGCACTTGTGATAGTGTTGAAAAACCACTTTTCGCACTTGTGTTAGTGTTGAAAAACCACTTTTCGCACTTGTGTTGGTGCAGGAAACCACTTTTGCACTTGTATTAGTGTGGAAAAAACACTTTTCGCACTTGTGTTAGTGTTGAAGAACCACTTTTCGCACTTGTGTTAGTGTTGAAAAACCACTTTTCGCACCTGTGTTGGTGCAGGAAACCACTTTTGCACTTGTATTAGTGTGGAAAAAACACTTTTTGCACTTGTGATAGTGTTGAAAAACCACTTTTCGCACTTGTGTTAGTGTTGAAATACCACTTTACGCACTTGTGTTGGTGCAGGAAACCACTTTTGCACTTGTATTAGTGTGGAAAAAACACTTTTTGCACTTGTGATAGTGTTGAAAAACGACTTTTCGCACTTGTGTTAGTGTTGAAAAACCACTTTTCGCACTTGTGTTAGTGTTGAAAAACCACTTTTCGCACTTGTGTTGGTGTAGGAAACCACTTTTGCACTTGTATTAGTGTGGAAAAAACACTTTTTGCACTTGTGATAGTGTTGAAAAACCACTTTTCGCACTTGTGTTAGTGTTTAAAAACCACTTTTCGCACTTGTGTTAGTGTTGAAAAACCACTTTTCGCACTTGTGTTGGTGCAGGAAACCACTTTTGCACTTGTATTAGTGTGGAAAAAACACTTTTCGCACTTGTGATAGTGTTGAAATCCCACTTTTCGCACTTGTGTTAGTGTTGAAAAACCACTTTTCGCACTTGTGTTGGTGCAGGAAACCACTTTTGCACTTGTATTAGTGTGGAAAAACCACTTTTCGCACTTGTGTTAGTGTTGAAAAACCACTTTTCGCACTTGTGTTAGTGTTGAAAAACCACTTTTCGCACTTGTGTTAGTGTTGAAAAACCACTTTTCGCACTTGTGTTGGTGCAGGAAACCACTTTTGCACTTGTATTAGTGTGGAAAAAACACTTTTCGCACTTGTGTTAGTGTTGAAGAACCACTTTTCGCACTTGTGTTAGTGTTGAAAAACCACTTTTCGCACTTGTGTTGGTGCAGGAAACCACTTTTGCACTTGTATTAGTGTGGAAAAAACACTTTTTGCACTTGTGATAGTGTTGAAAAACCACTTTTCGCACTTGTGTTAGTGTTGAAATACCACTTTACGCGCTTGTGTTGGTGCAGGAAACCACTTTTGCACTTGTATTAGTGTGGAAAAAACACTTTTTGCACTTGTGATAGTGTTGAAAAACGACTTTTCGCACTTGTGTTAGTGTTGAAAAACCACTTTTCGCACTTGTGTTGGTGCAGGTAACCACTTTTGCACTTGTATTAGTGTGGAAAAACCACTTTTCGCACTTGTGTTAGTGTTGAAAAACCACTTTTCGCACCTGTGTTAGTGTTGAAAAACCACTTTTCGCGCTTGTCTTGGTGCAGGAACCCACTTTTGCACTTGTATTAGAGTGGAAAAAACACTTTTTGCACTTGTGATAGTGTTGAAAAACCACTTTTCGCACTTGTGTTAGTGTTGAAAAACCACTTTTCGCACTTGTGTTCATGCAGGAAACCACTTTTGCACTTGTATTAGTGTGGAAAAAAGACTTTTCGCACTTGTGATAGTGTTGAAAAACTACTTTTCGCACTTGTGTTAGTGTTGAAAAACCACTTTTCGCACTTGTGTTAGTGTTGAAATACCACTTTTCGCACTTGTGTTCGTGCAGGAAACCACTTTTGCACTTGTATTAGTGTGGAAAAAACACTTTTCGCACTTGTGATAGTGTTGAAAAACCACTTTTCGCACTTGTGTTAGTGTTGAAAAACCACTTTTCGCACTTGTGTTGGTGCAGGAAACCACTTTTGCACTTGTATTAGTGTGGAAAAACCACTTTTCGCACTTGTGTTAGTGTTGAAAAACCACTTTTCGCACTTGTGTTAGTGATAAAAAACCACTTTTCGCACTTGTGTTAGTGTTGAAAAACCACTTTTCGCACTTGTATTAGTGTGGAAAAAACACTTTTTGCACTTGTGATAGTGTTGAAATACCACTTTTCGCACTTGTGTTGGTGCAGGAAGCCACTTTTGCACTTGTATTAGTGTGGAAAAAACACTTTTTGCACTTGTGATAGTGTTGAAAAACGACTTTTCGCACTTGTGTTAGTGTTGAAAAACCACTTTTCGCACTTGTGTTAGTGTTGGAAAACCACTTTTCGCACTTGTGTTGGTGCAGGAAACCACTTTTGCACTTGTATTAGTGTGGAAAAAACACTTTTTGCACTTGTGATAGTGTTGAAAAACGACTTTTCGCACTTGTGTTAGTGTTGAAAAACCACTTTTCGCACTTGTGTTGGTGCAGGAAACCACTTTTGCACTTGTATTAGTGCGGAAAAAACACTTTTTGCACTTGTGATAGTGTTGAAAAAGCACTTTTCGCACTTGTGTTAGTGTTGAAATACCACTTTTCGCACTTGTGTTGGTGCAGGAAACCACTTTTGCACTTGTATTAGTGTGGAAAAACCACTTTTCGCACTTGTGTTAGTGTTGAAAAACCACTTTTCACACCTGTGTTAGTGTTGAAAAACCACTTTTCGCACTTGTGTTGGTGCAGGACACCACTTTTGCACTTGTATTAGTGTGGAAAAAACACTTTTTGCACTTGTGATAGTGTTGAAAACCCACTTTTCGCACTTGTGCTAGTGTTGAAAAACCACTTTTCGCACTTGTGTTAGTGTTGAAAAACCACTTTTCGCACTTGTGTTCGTGCAGGAAACCACTTTTGCACTTGTATTAGTGTGGAAAAAACACTTTTCGCACTTGTGATAGTGTTGAAAAACCACTTTTCGCGCTTGTGTTAGTGTTGAAAAACCACTTTTCGCACTTGTGTTGGTGTAGGAAACCACTTTTGCACTTGTATTAGTGTGGAAAAAACACTTTTTGCACTTTTGATAGTGTTGAAAAACCACTTTTCGCACTTGTGTTAGTGTTGAAAAACCACTTTTCGCACTTGTGTTAGTGTTGAAAAACCACTTTTCGCACTTGTGTTGGTGCAGGAAACCACTTTTGCACTTGTATTAGTGTGGAAAAAACACTTTTCGCACTTGTGATAGTGTTGAAAAACCACTTTTCGCACTTGTGTTAGTGTTGAAAAACCACTTTTCGCACTTGTGTTGGTGCAGGAAACCACTTTTGCACTTGTATTAGTGTGGAAAAAACACTTTTCGCACTTGTGTTAGTGTTGAAGAACCACTTTTCGCACTTGTGTTAGTGTTGAAAAACCACTTTTCGCACCTGTGTTGGTGCAGGAAACCACTTTTGCACTTGTATTAGTGTGGAAAAAACACTTTTTGCACTTGTGATAGTGTTGAAAAACCACTTTTCGCACTTGTGTTAGTGTTGAAATACCACTTTACGCACTTGTGTTGGTGCAGGAAACCACTTTTGCACTTGTATTAGTGTGGAAAAAACACTTTTTGCACTTGTGATAGTGTTGAAAAACGACTTTTCGCACTTGTGTTAGTGTTGAAAAACCACTTTTCGCACTTGTGTTAGTGTTGAAAAACCACTTTTCGCACTTGTGTTGGTGTAGGAAACCACTTTTGCACTTGTATTAGTGTGGAAAAAACACTTTTTGCACTTGTGATAGTGTTGAAAAACCACTTTTCGCACTTGTGTTAGTGTTTAAAAACCACTTTTCGCACTTGTGTTAGTGTTGAAAAACCACTTTTCGCACTTGTGTTGGTGCAGGAAACCACTTTTGCACTTGTATTAGTGTGGAAAAAACACTTTTCGCACTTGTGATAGTGTTGAAATCCCACTTTTCGCACTTGTGTTAGTGTTGAAAAACCACTTTTCGCACTTGTGTTGGTGCAGGAAACCACTTTTGCACTTGTATTAGTGTGGAAAAACCACTTTTCGCACTTGTGTTAGTGTTGAAAAACCACTTTTCGCACTTGTGTTAGTGTTGAAAAACCACTTTTCGCACTTGTGTTAGTGTTGAAAAACCACTTTTCGCACTTGTGTTGGTGCAGGAAACCACTTTTGCACTTGTATTAGTGTGGAAAAAACACTTTTCGCACTTGTGTTAGTGTTGAAGAACCACTTTTCGCACTTGTGTTAGTGTTGAAAAACCACTTTTCGCACTTGTGTTGGTGCAGGAAACCACTTTTGCACTTGTATTAGTGTGGAAAAAACACTTTTTGCACTTGTGATAGTGTTGAAAAACCACTTTTCGCACTTGTGTTAGTGTTGAAATACCACTTTACGCGCTTGTGTTGGTGCAGGAAACCACTTTTGCACTTGTATTAGTGTGGAAAAAACACTTTTTGCACTTGTGATAGTGTTGAAAAACGACTTTTCGCACTTGTGTTAGTGTTGAAAAACCACTTTTCGCACTTGTGTTGGTGCAGGTAACCACTTTTGCACTTGTATTAGTGTGGAAAAACCACTTTTCGCACTTGTGTTAGTGTTGAAAAACCACTTTTCGCACCTGTGTTAGTGTTGAAAAACCACTTTTCGCGCTTGTGTTGGTGCAGGAACCCACTTTTGCACTTGTATTAGAGTGGAAAAAACACTTTTTGCACTTGTGATAGTGTTGAAAAACCACTTTTCGCACTTGTGTTAGTGTTGAAAAACCACTTTTCGCACTTGTGTTCATGCAGGAAACCACTTTTGCACTTGTATTAGTGTGGAAAAAAGACTTTTCGCACTTGTGATAGTGTTGAAAAACTACTTTTCGCACTTGTGTTAGTGTTGAAAAACCACTTTTCGCACTTGTGTTAGTGTTGAAATACCACTTTTCGCACGTGTGTTCGTGCAGGAAACCACTTTTGCACTTGTATTAGTGTGGAAAAAACACTTTTCGCACTTGTGATAGTGTTGAAAAACCACTTTTCGCACTTGTGTTAGTGTTGAAAAACCACTTTTCGCACTTGTGTTGGTGCAGGAAACCACTTTTGCACTTGTATTAGTGTGGAAAAACCACTTTTCGCACTTGTGTTAGTGTTGAAAAACCACTTTTCGCACTTGTGTTAGTGATAAAAAACCACTTTTCGCACTTGTGTTAGTGTTGAAAAACCACTTTTCGCACTTGTATTAGTGTGGAAAAAACACTTTTTGCACTTGTGATAGTGTTGAAATACCACTTTTCGCACTTGTGTTGGTGCAGGAAGCCACTTTTGCACTTGTATTAGTGTGGAAAAACCACTTTTCGCACTTGTGTTAGTGTTGAAAAACCACTTTTCACACTTGTGTTAGTGTTGAAAAACCACTTTTCGCACTTGTGTTGGTGCAGGAAACCACTTTTGCACTTGTATTAGTGTGGAAAAAACACTTTTTGCACTTGTGATAGTGTTGAAAAACCACTTTTCGCATTTGTGTTAGTGTTGAAATACCACTTTTCGCACTTGTGTTGGTGCAGGAAACCACTTTTGCACTTGTATTAGTGTTGAAAAACCACTTTTCACACTTGTGTTAGTGTTGAAAAACCACTTTTCGCACTTGTGTTGGTGCAGGAAACCACTTTTGCACTTGTATTAGTGTGGAAAAAACACTTTTTGCACTTGTGATAGTGTTGAAAAACCACTTTTCGCATTTGTGTTAGTGTTGAAATACCACTTTTCGCACTTGTGTTGGTGCAGGAAACCACTTTTGCACTTGTATTAGTGTGGAAAAAGCACTTTTCGCACTTGTGTTAGTGTTGAAATACCACTTTTCGCACTTGTGTTGGTGCAGGAAGCCACTTTTGCACTTGTATTAGAGTGGAAAAACCACTTTTCGCACTTGTGTTAGTGTTGAAAAACCACTTTTCACACCTGTGTTAGTGTTGAAAAACCACTTTTCGCACTTGTGTTGGTGCAGGACACCACTTTTGCACTTGTATTAGTGTGGAAAAAACACTTTTTGCACTTGTGATAGTGTTGAAAACCCACTTTTCGCACTTGTGTTAGTGTTGAAAAACCACTTTTCGCACTTGTGTTAGTGTTGAAAAACCACTTTTCGCACTTGTGTTGGTGCAGGAAACCACTTTTGCACTTGTATTAGTGTGGAAAAAACACTTTTCGCACTTGTGATAGTGTTGAAAAACCACTTTTCGCGCTTGTGTTAGTGTTGAAAAACCACTTTTCGCACTTGTGTTGGTGTAGGAAACCACTTTTGCACTTGTATTAGTGTGGAAAAAACACTTTTTGCACTTGTGATAGTGTGGAAAAACCACTTTTCGCACTTGTGTTAGTGTTGAAAAACCACTTTTCGCACTTGTGTTGGTGTAGGAAACCACTTTTGCACTTGTATTAGTGTGGAAAAAACACTTTTTGCACTTGTGATAGTGTTGAAAAACCACTTTTCGCACTTGTGTTAGTGTTGAAAAACCACTTTTCGCACTTGTGTTGGTGCAGGAAACCACTTTTGCACTTGTATTAGTGTGGAAAAACCACTTTTCGCACTTGTGTTAGTGTTGAAAAACCACTTTTCGCACTTGTGTTAGTGTTGAAAAACCACTTTTCGCACTTGTGTTAGTGTTGAAAAACCACTTTGTGCACTTGTGTTGGTGCAGGAAACCACTTTTGCACTTGTATTAGTGTGGAAAAAACACTTTTTGCACTTGTGATAGTGTTGAAAAACCACTTTTCGCACTTGTGTTAGTGTTGAAAAACCACTTTTCGCACTTGTGTTAGTGTTGAAAAACCACTTTTCGCACTTGTGTTGGTGTAGGAAACCACTTTTGCACTTGTATTAGTGTGGAAAAAACACTTTTTGCACTTGTGATAGTGTTGAAAAACCACTTTTCGCACTTGTGTTAGTGTTGAAAAACCACTTTTCGCACATGTGTTAGTGTTGAAAAACCACTTTTCGCACTTGTGTTGGTGCAGGAAACCACTTTTGCACTTGTATTAGTGTGGAAAAAACACTTTTCGCACTTGTGATAGTGTTGAAAAACCACTTTTCGCACTTGTGTTAGTGTTGAAAAACCACTTTTCGCACTTGTGTTGGTGCAGGAAACCACTTTTGCACTTGTATTAGTGTGGAAAAAACACTTTTCGCACTTGTGTTAGTGTTGAAGAACCACTTTTCGCACTTGTGTTAGTGTTGAAAAACCACTTTTCGCACCTGTGTTGGTGCAGGAAACCACTTTTGCACTTGTATTAGTGTGGAAAAAACACTTTTTGCACTTGTGATAGTGTTGAAAAACCACTTTTCGCACTTGTGTTCGTGTTGAAATACCACTTTACGCACTTGTGTTGGTGCAGGAAACCACTTTTGCACTTGTATTAGTGTGGAAAAAACACTTTTTGCACTTGTGATAGTGTTGAAAAACGACTTTTCGCACTTGTGTTAGTGTTGAAAAACCACTTTTCGCACTTGTGTTAGTGTTGAAAAACCACTTTTCGCACTTGTGTTGGTGTAGGAAACCACTTTTGCACTTGTATTAGTGTGGAAAAAACACTTTTTGCACTTGTGATAGTGTTGAAAAACCACTTTTCGCACTTGTGTTAGTGTTTAAAAACCACTTTTCGCACTTGTGTTAGTGTTGAAAAACCACTTTTCGCACTTGTGTTGGTGCAGGACACCACTTTTGCACTTGTATTAGTGTGGAAAAAACACTTTTTGCACTTGTGATAGTGTTGAAAACCCACTTTTCGCACTTGTGTTAGTGTTGAAAAACCACTTTTCGCACTTGTGTTAGTGTTGAAAAACCACTTTTCGCACTTGTGTTGGTGCAGGAAACCACTTTTGCACTTGTATTAGTGTGGAAAAAACACTTTTCGCACTTGTGATAGTGTTGAAAAACCACTTTTCGCGCTTGTGTTAGTGTTGAAAAACCACTTTTCGCACTTGTGTTGGTGTAGGAAACCACTTTTGCACTTGTATTAGTGTGGAAAAAACACTTTTTGCACTTGTGATAGTGTGGAAAAACCACTTTTCGCACTTGTGTTAGTGTTGAAAAACCACTTTTCGCACTTGTGTTGGTGTAGGAAACCACTTTTGCACTTGTATTAGTGTGGAAAAAACACTTTTTGCACTTGTGATAGTGTTGAAAAACCACTTTTCGCACTTGTGTTAGTGTTGAAAAACCACTTTTCGCACTTGTGTTGGTGCAGGAAACCACTTTTGCACTTGTATTAGTGTGGAAAAACCACTTTTCGCACTTGTGTTAGTGTTGAAAAACCACTTTTCGCACTTGTGTTAGTGTTGAAAAACCACTTTTCGCACTTGTGTTAGTGTTGAAAAACCACTTTGTGCACTTGTGTTGGTGCAGGAAACCACTTTTGCACTTGTATTAGTGTGGAAAAAACACTTTTTGCACTTGTGATAGTGTTGAAAAACCACTTTTCGCACTTGTGTTAGTGTTGAAAAACCACTTTTCGCACTTGTGTTAGTGTTGAAAAACCACTTTTCGCACTTGTGTTGGTGTAGGAAACCACTTTTGCACTTGTATTAGTGTGGAAAAAACACTTTTTGCACTTGTGATAGTGTTGAAAAACCACTTTTCGCACTTGTGTTAGTGTTGAAAAACCACTTTTCGCACATGTGTTAGTGTTGAAAAACCACTTTTCGCACTTGTGTTGGTGCAGGAAACCACTTTTGCACTTGTATTAGTGTGGAAAAAACACTTTTCGCACTTGTGATAGTGTTGAAAAACCACTTTTCGCACTTGTGTTAGTGTTGAAAAACCACTTTTCGCACTTGTGTTGGTGCAGGAAACCACTTTTGCACTTGTATTAGTGTGGAAAAAACACTTTTCGCACTTGTGTTAGTGTTGAAGAACCACTTTTCGCACTTGTGTTAGTGTTGAAAAACCACTTTTCGCACCTGTGTTGGTGCAGGAAACCACTTTTGCACTTGTATTAGTGTGGAAAAAACACTTTTTGCACTTGTGATAGTGTTGAAAAACCACTTTTCGCACTTGTGTTCGTGTTGAAATACCACTTTACGCACTTGTGTTGGTGCAGGAAACCACTTTTGCACTTGTATTAGTGTGGAAAAAACACTTTTTGCACTTGTGATAGTGTTGAAAAACGACTTTTCGCACTTGTGTTAGTGTTGAAAAACCACTTTTCGCACTTGTGTTAGTGTTGAAAAACCACTTTTCGCACTTGTGTTGGTGTAGGAAACCACTTTTGCACTTGTATTAGTGTGGAAAAAACACTTTTTGCACTTGTGATAGTGTTGAAAAACCACTTTTCGCACTTGTGTTAGTGTTTAAAAACCACTTTTCGCACTTGTGTTAGTGTTGAAAAACCACTTTTCGCACTTGTGTTGGTGCAGGAAACCACTTTTGCACTTGTATTAGTGTGGAAAAAACACTTTTCGCACTTGTGATAGTGTTGAAATCCCACTTTTCGCACTTGTGTTAGTGTTGAAAAACCACTTTTCGCACTTGTGTTGGTGCAGGAAACCACTTTTGCACTTGTATTAGTGTGGAAAAACCACTTTTCGCACTTGTGTTAGTGTTGAAAAACCACTTTTCGCACTTGTGTTAGTGTTGAAAAACCACTTTTCGCACTTGTGTTAGTGTTGAAAAACCACTTTTCGCACTTGTGTTGGTGCAGGAAACCACTTTTGCACTTGTATTAGTGTGGAAAAAACACTTTTCGCACTTGTGTTAGTGTTGAAGAACCACTTTTCGCACTTGTGTTAGTGTTGAAAAACCACTTTTCGCACTTGTGTTGGTGCAGGAAACCACTTTTGCACTTGTATTAGTGTGGAAAAAACACTTTTTGCACTTGTGATAGTGTTGAAAAACCACTTTTCGCACTTGTGTTAGTGTTGAAATACCACTTTACGCACTTGTGTTGGTGCAGGAAACCACTTTTGCACTTGTATTAGTGTGGAAAAAACACTTTTTGCACTTGTGATAGTGTTGAAAAACGACTTTTCGCACTTGTGTTAGTGTTGAAAAACCACTTTTCGCACTTGTGTTGGTGCAGGTAACCACTTTTGCACTTGTATTAGTGTGGAAAAACCACTTTTCGCACTTGTGTTAGTGTTGAAAAACCACTTTTCGCACCTGTGTTAGTGTTGAAAAACCACTTTTCGCGCTTGTGTTGGTGCAGGAACCCACTTTTGCACTTGTATTAGAGTGGAAAAAACACTTTTTGCACTTGTGATAGTGTTGAAAAACCACTTTTCGCACTTGTGTTAGTGTTGAAAAACCACTTTTCGCACTTGTGTTCATGCAGGAAACCACTTTTGCACTTGTATTAGTGTGGAAAAAAGACTTTTCGCACTTGTGATAGTGTTGAAAAACCACTTTTCGCACTTGTGTTAGTGTTGAAAAACCACTTTTCGCACTTGTGTTAGTGTTGAAATACCACTTTTCGCACTTGTGTTCGTGCAGGAAACCACTTTTGCACTTGTATTAGTGTGGAAAAAACACTTTTCGCACTTGTGATAGTGTTGAAAAACCACTTTTCGCACTTGTGTTAGTGTTGAAAAACCACTTTTCGCACTTGTGTTGGTGCAGGAAACCACTTTTGCACTTGTATTAGTGTGGAAAAACCACTTTTCGCACTTGTGTTAGTGTTGAAAAACCACTTTTCGCACTTGTGTTAGTGATAAAAAACCACTTTTCGCACTTGTGTTAGTGTTGAAAAACCACTTTTCGCACTTGTGTTGGTGCAGGAAACCACTTTTGCACTTGTATTAGTGTGGAAAAAACACTTTTTGCACTTGTGATAGTGTTGAAAAACCACTTTTCGCATTTGTGTTAGTGTTGAAATACCACTTTTCGCACTTGTGTTGGTGCAGGAAACCACTTTTGCACTTGTATTAGTGTGGAAAAAACACTTTTTGCACTTGTGATAGTGTTGAAATACCACTTTTCGCACTTGTGTTGGTGCAGGAAGCCACTTTTGCACTTGTATTAGTGTGGAAAAACCACTTTTCGCACTTGTGTTAGTGTTGAAAAACCACTTTTCACACTTGTGTTAGTGTTGAAAAACCACTTTTCGCACTTGTGTTGGTGCAGGAAACCACTTTTGCACTTGTATTAGTGTGGAAAAAACACTTTTTGCACTTGTGATAGTGTTGAAAAACCACTTTTCGCATTTGTGTTAGTGTTGAAATACCACTTTTCGCACTTGTGTTGGTGCAGGAAACCACTTTTGCACTTGTATTAGTGTGGAAAAAGCACTTTTCGCACTTGTGTTAGTGTTGAAATACCACTTTTCGCACTTGTGTTGGTGCAGGAAGCCACTTTTGCACTTGTATTAGAGTGGAAAAACCACTTTTCGCACTTGTGTTAGTGTTGAAAAACCACTTTTCACACCTGTGTTAGTGTTGAAAAACCACTTTTCGCACTTGTGTTGGTGCAGGACACCACTTTTGCACTTGTATTAGTGTGGAAAAAACACTTTTTGCACTTGTGATAGTGTTGAAAACCCACTTTTCGCACTTGTGTTAGTGTTGAAAAACCACTTTTCGCACTTGTGTTAGTGTTGAAAAACCACTTTTCGCACTTGTGTTGGTGCAGGAAACCACTTTTGCACTTGTATTAGTGTGGAAAAAACACTTTTCGCACTTGTGATAGTGTTGAAAAACCACTTTTCGCGCTTGTGTTAGTGTTGAAAAACCACTTTTCGCACTTGTGTTGGTGTAGGAAACCACTTTTGCACTTGTATTAGTGTGGAAAAAACACTTTTTGCACTTGTGATAGTGTGGAAAAACCACTTTTCGCACTTGTGTTAGTGTTGAAAAACCACTTTTCGCACTTGTGTTGGTGTAGGAAACCACTTTTGCACTTGTATTAGTGTGGAAAAAACACTTTTTGCACTTGTGATAGTGTTGAAAAACCACTTTTCGCACTTGTGTTAGTGTTGAAAAACCACTTTTCGCACTTGTGTTGGTGCAGGAAACCACTTTTGCACTTGTATTAGTGTGGAAAAACCACTTTTCGCACTTGTGTTAGTGTTGAAAAACCACTTTTCGCACTTGTGTTAGTGTTGAAAAACCACTTTTCGCACTTGTGTTAGTGTTGAGAAACCACTTTGTGCACTTGTGTTGGTGCAGGAAACCACTTTTGCACTTGTATTAGTGTGGAAAAAACACTTTTTGCACTTGTGATAGTGTTGAAAAACCACTTTTCGCACTTGTGTTAGTGTTGAAAAACCACTTTTCGCACTTGTGTTGGTGCAGGAAACCACTTTTGCACTTGTATTAGTGCAGGAAACCACTTTCGCACTTGTGGTAGTGTTGAAAAACCACTTTTCGCACTTGTGTTAGTGTTGAAAAACCACTTTTCGCACTTGTGTTAGTGTTGAAAAACCACTTTTCGCACTTGTGTTGGTGCAGGAAACCACTTTTGCACTTGTATTAGTGTGGAAAAACCACTTTTCGCACTTGTGTTAGTGTTGAAAAACCACTTTTCGCACTTGTGTTAGTGTTGAAAAACCACTTTTCGCACTTGTGTTAGTGTTGAAAAACCACTTTTCGCACTTGTGTTGGTGCAGGAAACCACTTTTGCACTTGTATTAGTGTGGAAAAAACACTTTTCGCACTTGTGTTAGTGTTGAAGAACCACTTTTCGCACTTGTGTTAGTGTTGAAAAACCACTTTTCGCACTTGTGTTGGTGCAGGAAACCACTTTTGCACTTGTATTAGTGTGGAAAAAACACTTTTTGCACTTGTGATAGTGTTGAAAAACCACTTTTCGCACTTGTGTTAGTGTTGAAATACCACTTTTCGCACTTGTGTTGGTGCAGGAAACCACTTTTGCACTTGTATTAGTGTGGAAAAAACACTTTTTGCACTTGTGATAGTGGTGAAAAACGACTTTTCGCACTTGTGTTAGTGTTGAAAAACCACTTTTCGCACTTGTGTTGGTGCAGGAAACCACTTTTGCACTTGTATTAGTGTGGAAAAACCACTTTTCGCACTTGTGTTAGTGTTGAAAAACCACTTTTCGCACCTGTGTTAGTGTTGAAAAACCACTTTTCGCACTTGTGTTGGTGCAGGAACCCACTTTTGCACTTGTATTAGAGTGGAAAAAACACTTTTTGCACTTGTGATAGTGTTGAAAAACCACTTTTCGCACTTGTGTTAGTGTTGAAAAAACACTTTTCGCACTTGTGTTAGTGTTGAAAAACCACTTTTCGCACTTGTGTTCGTGCAGGAAACCACTTTTGCACTTGTATTAGTGTGGAAAAAACACTTTTCGCACTTGTGATAGTGTTGAAAAACCACTTTTCGCACTTGTGTTAGTGTTGAAAAACCACTTTTCGCACTTGTGTTGGTGCAGGAAACCACTTTTGCACTTGTATTAGTGTGGAAAAACCACTTTTCGCACTTGTGTTAGTGTTGAAAAACCACTTTTCGCACTTGTGTTAGTGATAAAAAAAACCACTTTTCGCACTTGTGTTAGTGTTGAAAAACCACTTTTCGCACTTGTGTTGGTGCAGGAAACCACTTTTGCACTTGTATTAGTGTGGAAAAAACACTTTTTGCACTTGTGATAGTGTTGAAAAACCACTTTTCGCATTTGTGTTAGTGTTGAAATACCACTTTTCGCACTTGTGTTGGTGCAGGAAACCACTTTTGCACTTGTATTAGTGTGGAAAAAACACTTTTTGCACTTGTGATAGTGTTGAAAAACGACTTTTCGCACTTGTGTTAGTGTTGAAAAACCACTTTTCGCACTTGTGTTAGTGTTGGAAAACCACTTTTCGCACTTGTGTTGGTGCAGGAAACCACTTTTGCACTTGTATTAGTGTGGAAAAAACACTTTTTGCACTTGTGATAGTGTTGAAAAACGACTTTTCGCACTTGTGTTAGTGTTGAAAAACCACTTTTCGCACTTGTGTTAGTGTTGAAAAACCACTTTTCGCACTTGTGTTGGTGCAGGAAACCACTTTTGCACTTGTATTAGTGCGGAAAAAACACTTTTTGCACTTGTGATAGTGTTGAAAAAGCACTTTTCGCACTTGTGTTAGTGTTGAAATACCACTTTTCGCACTTGTGTTGGTGCAGGAAACCACTTTTGCACTTGTATTAGTGTGGAAAAACCACTTTTCGCACTTGTGTTAGTGTTGAAAAACCACTTTTCACACCTGTGTTAGTGTTGAAAAACCACTTTTCGCACTTGTGTTGGTGCAGGACACCACTTTTGCACTTGTATTAGTGTGGAAAAAACACTTTTTGCACTTGTGATAGTGTTGAAAACCCACTTTTCGCACTTGTGTTAGTGTTGAAAAAACACTTTTCGCACTTGTGTTAGTGTTGAAAAACCACTTTTCGCACTTGTGTTCGTGCAGGAAACCACTTTTGCACTTGTATTAGTGTGGAAAAAACACTTTTCGCACTTGTGATAGTGTTGAAAACCACTTTTCGCGCTTGTGTTAGTGTTGAAAAACCACTTTTCGCACTTGTGTTGGTGTAGGAAACCACTTTTGCACTTGTATTAGTGTGGAAAAAACACTTTTTGCACTTGTGATAGTGTTGAAAAACCACTTTTCGCACTTGTGTTAGTGTTGAAAAACCACTTTTCGCACTTGTGTTAGTGTTGAAAAACCACTTTTCGCACTTGTGTTGGTGCAGGAAACCACTTTTGCACTTGTATTAGTGTGGAAAAAACACTTTTCGCACTTGTGATAGTGTTGAAAAACCACTTTTCGCACTTGTGTTAGTGTTGAAAAACCACTTTTCGCACTTGTGTTGGTGCAGGAAACCACTTTTGCACTTGTATTAGTGTGGAAAAAACACTTTTCGCACTTGTGTTAGTGTTGAAGAACCACTTTTCGCACTTGTGTTAGTGTTGAAAAACCACTTTTCGCACCTGTGTTGGTGCAGGAAACCACTTTTGCACTTGTATTAGTGTGGAAAAAACACTTTTTGCACTTGTGATAGTGTTGAAAAACCACTTTTCGCACTTGTGTTAGTGTTGAAATACCACTTTACGCACTTGTGTTGGTGCAGGAAACCACTTTTGCACTTGTATTAGTGTGGAAAAAACACTTTTTGCACTTGTGATAGTGTTGAAAAACGACTTTTCGCACTTGTGTTAGTGTTGAAAAACCACTTTTCGCACTTGTGTTGGTGCAGGAAACCACTTTTGCACTTGTATTAGTGTGGAAAAACCACTTTTCGCACTTGTGTTAGTGTTGAAAAACCACTTTTCGCACCTGTGTTAGTGTTGAAAAACCACTTTTCGCACTTGTGTTGGTGCAGGAACCCACTTTTGCACTTGTATTAGTGTGGAAAAACCACTTTTCGCACTTGTGTTAGTGTTGAAAAACCACTATTCGCACTTGTGTTAGTGTTGAAAAAACACTTTTCGCACTTGTGTTAGTGTTGAAAAACCACTTTTCACGCTTGTGTTAGTGTTGAAAAACCACTTTTCGCACTTGTGTTAGTGTTGAAAAACCACTTTTCGCACTTGTGTTAGTGTTGAAAAAACACTTTTCGCACTTGTGATAGTGTTGAAAAACCACTTTTCGCGCTTGTGTTAGTGTTGAAAAACCACTTTTCGCACTTGTGTTAGTGTTGAAAAACCACTTTTCGCACTTGTGTTGGTGTAGGAAACCACTTTTGCACTTGTATTAGTGTGGAAAAAACACTTTTTGCACTTGTGATAGTGTTGAAAAACCACTTTTCGCACTTGTGTTAGTGTTGAAAAACCACTTTTCGCACTTGTGTTGGTGCAGGAAACCACTTTTGCACTTGTATTAGTGTGGAAAAAACACTTTTCGCACTTGTGATAGTGTTGAAAAACCACTTTTCGCACTTGTGTTAGTGTTGAAAAACCACTTTTCGCACTTGTGTTGGTGCAGGAAACCACTTTTGCACTTGTATTAGTGTGGAAAAACCACTTTTCGCACTTGTGTTAGTGTTGAAAAACCACTTTTCGCACTTGTGTTAGTGTTGAAAAACCACTTTTCGCACTTGTGTTAGTGTTGAAAAACCACTTTTCGCACTTGTGTTGGTGCAGGAAACCACTTTTGCACTTGTATTAGTGTGGAAAAAACACTTTTCGCACTTGTGTTAGTGTTGAAGAACCACTTTTCGCACTTGTGTTAGTGTTGAAAAACCACTTTTCGCACTTGTGTTGGTGCAGGAAACCACTTTTGCACTTGTATTAGTGTGGAAAAAACACTTTTTGCACTTGTGATAGTGTTGAAAAACCACTTTTCGCACTTGTGTTAGTGTTGAAATACCACTTTACACACTTGTGTTGGTGCAGGAAACCACTTTTGCACTAGTATTAGTGTGGAAAAAACACTTTTTGCACTTGTGATAGTGTTGAAAAACGACTTTTCGCACTTGTGTTAGTGTTGAAAAACCACTTTTCGCACTTGTGTTGGTGCAGGAAACCACTTTTGCACTTGTATTAGTGTGGAAAAAACACTTTTTGCACTTGTGATAGTGTTGAAAAACGACTTTTCGCACTTGTGTTAGTGTTGAAAAAACACTTCGCACTTGTGTTAGTGTTGAAAAACCACTTTTCACGCTTGTGTTAGTGTTGAAAAACCACTTTTCGCACTTGTGTTAGTGTTGAAAAACCACTTTTCGCGCTTGTGTTAGTGTTGAAAAACCACTTTTCGCACTTGTGTTAGTGTTGAAAAACCACTTTTCGCACTTGTGTTGGTGTAGGAAACCACTTTTGCACTTGTATTAGTGTGGAAAAAACACTTTTTGCACTTGTGATAGTGTTGAAAAACCACTTTTCGCACTTGTGTTAGTGTTGAAAAACCACTTTTCGCACTTGTGTTAGTGTTGAAAAACCACTTTTCGCACTTGTGTTGGTGCAGGAAACCACTTTTGCACTTGTATTAGTGTGGAAAAAACAATTTTCGCACTTGTGATAGTGTTGAAAAACCACTTTTTGCACTTGTGTTAGTGTTGAAAAACCACTTTTCGCACTTGTGTTGGTGCAGGAAACCACTTTTGCACTTGTATTAGTGTGGAAAAACCACTTTTCGCACTTGTGTTAGTGTTGAAAAACCACTTTTCGCACTTGTGTTAGTGTTGAAAAACCACTTTTTGCACTTGTGTTAGTGTTGAAAAACCACTTTTTGCACTTGTGTTGGTGCAGGAAACCACTTTTGCACTTGTATTAGTGTGGAAAAAACACTTTTCGCACTTGTGTTAGTGTTGAAGAACCACTTTTCGCACTTGTGTTAGTGTTGAAAAACCACTTTTCGCACTTGTGTTAGTGTTGAAAAACCACTTTTCGCACTTGTGTTCGTGCAGGAAACCACTTTTGCACTTGTATTAGTGTGGAAAAAACACTTTTCGCACTTGTGATAGTGTTGAAAAACCACTTTTCGCGCTTGTGTTAGTGTTGAAAAACCACTTTTCGCACTTGTGTTGGTGTAGGAAACCACTTTTGCACTTGTATTAGTGTGGAAAAAACACTTTTTGCACTTGTGATAGTGTTGAAAAACCACTTTTCGCACTTGTGTTAGTGTTGAAAAACCACTTTTCGCACTTGTGTTAGTGTTGAAAAACCACTTTTCGCACTTGTGTTGGTGCAGGAAACCACTTTTGCACTTGTATTAGTGTGGAAAAAACACTTTTCGCACTTGTGATAGTGTTGAAAAACCACTTTTCGCACTTGTGTTAGTGTTAAAAAACCACTTTTCGCACTTGTGTTGGTGCAGGAAACCACTTTTGCACTTGTATTAGTGTGGAAAAAACACTTTTCGCACTTGTGTTAGTGTTGAAGAACCACTTTTCGCACTTGTGTTAGTGTTGAAAAACCACTTTTCGCACCTGTGTTGGTGCAGGAAACCACTTTTGCACTTGTATTAGTGTGGAAAAAACACTTTTTGCACTTGTGATAGTGTTGAAAAACCACTTTTCGCACTTGTGTTAGTGTTGAAATACCACTTTACGCACTTGTGTTGGTGCAGGAAACCACTTTTGCACTTGTATTAGTGTGGAAAAAACACTTTTTGCACTTGTGATAGTGTTGAAAAACGACTTTTCGCACTTGTGTTAGTGTTGAAAAACCACTTTTCGCACTTGTGTTGGTGCAGGAAACCACTTTTGCACTTGTATTAGTGTGGAAAAACCACTTTTCGCACTTGTGTTAGTGTTGAAAAACCACTTTTCGCACCTGTGTTAGTGTTGAAAAACCACTTTTCGCACTTGTGTTGGTGCAGGAACCCACTTTTGCACTTGTATTAGAGTGGAAAAAACACTTTTTGCACTTGTGATAGTGTTGAAAAACCACTATTCGCACTTGTGTTAGTGTTGAAAAAACACTTTTCGCACTTGTGTTAGTGTTGAAAAACCACTTTTCACGCTTGTGTTAGTGTTGAAAAACCACTTTTCGCACTTGTGTTAGTGTTGAAAAACCACTTTTCGCACTTGTGTTAGTGTTGAAAAAACACTTTTCGCACTTGTGATAGTGTTGAAAAACCACTTTTCGCGCTTGTGTTAGTGTTGAAAAACCACTTTTCGCACTTGTGTTAGTGTTGAAAAACCACTTTTCGCACTTGTGTTGGTGTAGGAAACCACTTTTGCACTTGTATTAGTGTGGAAAAAACACTTTTTGCACTTGTGATAGTGTTGAAAAACCACTTTTCGCACTTGTGTTAGTGTTGAAAAACCACTTTTCGCACTTGTGTTAGTGTTGAAAAACCACTTTTCGCACTTGTGTTGGTGCAGGAAACCACTTTTGCACTTGTATTTGTGTGGAAAAAACACTTTTCGCACTTGTGATAGTGTTGAAAAACCACTTTTCGCACTTGTGTTAGTGTTGAAAAACCACTTTTCGCACTTGTGTTGGTGCAGGAAACCACTTTTGCACTTGTATTAGTGTGGAAAAACCACTTTTCGCACTTGTGTTAGTGTTGAAAAACCACTTTTCGCACTTGTGTTAGTGTTGAAAAACCACTTTTCGCACTTGTGTTAGTGTTGAAAAACCACTTTTCGCACTTGTGTTGGTGCAGGAAACCACTTTTGCACTTGTATTAGTGTGGAAAAACCACTTTTCGCACTTGTGTTAGTGTTGAAGAACCACTTTTCGCACTTGTGTTAGTGTTGAAAAACCACTTTTCGCACTTGTGTTGGTGCAGGAAACCACTTTTGCACTTGTATTAGTGTGGAAAAAACACTTTTTGCACTTGTGATAGTGTTGAAAAACCACTTTTCGCACTTGTGTTAGTGTTGAAATACCACTTTACGCACTTGTGTTGGTGCAGGAAACCACTTTTGCACTTGTATTAGTGTGGAAAAAACACTTTTTGCACTTGTGATAGTGTTGAAAAACGACTTTTCGCACTTGTGTTAGTGTTGAAAAACCACTTTTCGCACTTGTGTTGGTGCAGGTAACCACTTTTGCACTTGTATTAGTGTGGAAAAACCACTTTTCGCACTTGTGTTAGTGTTGAAAAACCACTTTTCGCACCTGTGTTAGTGTTGAAAAACCACTTTTCGCGCTTGTGTTGGTGCAGGAACCCACTTTTGCACTTGTATTAGAGTGGAAAAAACACTTTTTGCACTTGTGTTAGTGTTGAAATACCACTTTACGCACTTGTGTTGGTGCAGGAAACCACTTTTGCACTTGTATTAGTGTGGAAAAAACACTTTTTGCACTTGTGATAGTGTTGAAAAACGACTTTTCGCACTTGTGTTAGTGTTGAAAAACCACTTTTCGCACTTGTGTTGGTGCAGGAAACCACTTTTGCACTTGTATTAGTGTGGAAAAACCACTTTTCGCACTTGTGTTAGTGTTGAAAAACCACTTTTCACACCTGTGTTAGTGTTGAAAAACCACTTTTCGCACTTGTGTTGGTGCAGGAACCCACTTTTGCACTTGTATTAGAGTGGAAAAAACACTTTTTGCACTTGTGATAGTGTTGAAAAACCACTATTCGCACTTGTGTTAGTGTTGAAAAAACACTTCGCACTTGTGTTAGTGTTGAAAAACCACTTTTCACGCTTGTGTTAGTGTTGAAAAACCACTTTTCGCACTTGTGTTGGTGCAGGAAACCACTTTTGCACTTGTATTAGTGTGGAAAAAACACTTTTTGCACTTGTGATAGTGTTGAAAAACGACTTTTCGCACTTGTGTTAGTGTTGAAAAACCACTTTTCGCACTTGTGTTGGTGCAGGTAACCACTTTTGCACTTGTATTAGTGTGGAAAAACCACTTTTCGCACTTGTGTTAGTGTTGAAAAACCACTTTTCGCACCTGTGTTAGTGTTGAAAAACCACTTTTCGCGCTTGTGTTGGTGCAGGAACCCACTTTTGCACTTGTATTAGAGTGGAAAAAACACTTTTTGCACTTGTGTTAGTGTTGAAATACCACTTTACGCACTTGTGTTGGTGCAGGAAACCACTTTTGCACTTGTATTAGTGTGGAAAAAACACTTTTTGCACTTGTGATAGTGTTGAAAAACGACTTTTCGCACTTGTGTTAGTGTTGAAAAACCACTTTTCGCACTTGTGTTGGTGCAGGAAACCACTTTTGCACTTGTATTAGTGTGGAAAAACCACTTTTCGCACTTGTGTTAGTGTTGAAAAACCACTTTTCACACCTGTGTTAGTGTTGAAAAACCACTTTTCGCACTTGTGTTGGTGCAGGAACCCACTTTTGCACTTGTATTAGAGTGGAAAAAACACTTTTTGCACTTGTGATAGTGTTGAAAAACCACTATTCGCACTTGTGTTAGTGTTGAAAAAACACTTCGCACTTGTGTTAGTGTTGAAAAACCACTTTTCACGCTTGTGTTAGTGTTGAAAAACCACTTTTCGCGCTTGTGTTAGTGTTGAAAAACCACTTTTCGCACTTGTGTTAGTGTTGAAAAACCACTTTTCGCGCTTGTGTTAGTGTTGAAAAACCACTTTTGCACTTGTATTAGTGTGGAAAAAACACTTTTTGCACTTGTGATAGTGTTGAAAAACCACTTTTCGCACTTGTGTTAGTGTTGAAAAACCACTTTTCGCACTTGTGTTAGTGTTGAAAAACCACTTTTCGCACTTGTGTTGGTGCAGGAAACCACTTTTGCACTTGTATTAGTGTGGAAAAAACAATTTTCGCACTTGTGATAGTGTTGAAAAACCACTTTTTGCACTTGTGTTAGTGTTGAAAAACCACTTTTCGCACTTGTGTTGGTGCAGGAAACCACTTTTGCACTTGTATTAGTGTGGAAAAACCACTTTTCGCACTTGTGTTAGTGTTGAAAAACCACTTTTCGCACTTGTGTTAGCGTTGAAAAACCACTTTTTGCACTTGTGTTAGTGTTGAAAAACCACTTTTTGCACTTGTGTTGGTGCAGGAAACCACTTTTGCACTTGTATTAGTGTGGAAAAAACACTTTTCGCACTTGTGTTAGTGTTGAAGAACCACTTTTCGCACTTGTGTTAGTGTTGAAAAACCACTTTTCGCACTTGTGTTGGTGCAGGAAACCACTTTTGCACTTGTATTAGTGTTGAAAAACCACTTTTCGCGCTTGTGTTAGTGTTGAAAAACCACTTTTCGCACTTGTGTTGGTGTAGGAAACCACTTTTGCACTTGTATTAGTGTGGAAAAAACACTTTTTGCACTTGTGATAGTGTTGAAAAACCACTTTTCGCACTTGTGTTAGTGTTGAAAAACCACTTTTCGCACTTGTGTTAGTGTTGAAAAACCACTTTTCGCACTTGTGTTGATGCAGGAAACCACTTTTGCACTTGTATTAGTGTGGAAAAAACACTTTTCGCACTTGTGATAGTGTTGAAAAACCACTTTTCGCACTTGTGTTAGTGTTAAAAAACCACTTTTCGCACTTGTGTTGGTGCAGGAAACCACTTTTGCACTTGTATTAGTGTGGAAAAAACACTTTTCGCACTTGTGTTAGTGTTGAAGAACCACTTTTCGCACTTGTGTTAGTGTTGAAAAACTACTTTTCGCACCTGTGTTGGTGCAGGAAACCACTTTTGCACTTGTATTAGTGTGGAAAAAACACTTTTTGCACTTGTGATAGTGTTGAAAAACCACTTTTCGCACTTGTGTTAGTGTTGAAATACCACTTTACGCACTTGTGTTGGTGCAGGAAACCACTTTTGCACTTGTATTAGTGTGGAAAAATCACTTTTTGCACTTGTGATAGTGTTGAAAAACGACTTTTCGCACTTGTGTTAGTGTTGAAAAACCACTTTTCGCACTTGTGTTGGTGCAGGAAACCACTTTTGCACTTGTATTAGTGTGGAAAAACCACTTTTCGCACTTGTGTTAGTGTTGAAAAACCACTTTTCGCACCTGTGTTAGTGTTGAAAAACCACTTTTCGCACTTGTGTTGGTGCAGGAACCCACTTTTGCACTTGTATTAGAGTGGAAAAAACACTTTTTGCACTTGTGATAGTGTTGAAAAACCACTATTCGCACTTGTGTTAGTGTTGAAAAAACACTTTTCGCACTTGTGTTAGTGTTGAAAAACCACTTTTCACGCTTGTGTTAGTGTTGAAAAACCACTTTTCGCACTTGTGTTAGTGTTGAAAAACCACTTTTCGCACTTGTGTTAGTGTTGAAAAAACACTTTTCGCACTTGTGATAGTGTTGAAAAACCACTTTTCGCGCTTGTGTTAGTGTTGAAAAACCACTTTTCGCACTTGTGTTAGTGTTGAAAAACCACTTTTCGCACTTGTGTTGGTGTAGGAAACCACTTTTGCACTTGTATTAGTGTGGAAAAAACACTTTTTGCACTTGTGATAGTGTTGAAAAACCACTTTTCGCACTTGTGTTAGTGTTGAAAAACCACTTTTCGCACTTGTGTTAGTGTTGAAAAACCACTTTTCGCACTTGTGTTGGTGCAGGAAACCACTTTTGCACTTGTATTTGTGTGGAAAAAACACTTTTCGCACTTGTGATAGTGTTGAAAAACCACTTTTCGCACTTGTGTTAGTGTTGAAAAACCACTTTTCGCACTTGTGTTGGTGCAGGAAACCACTTTTGCACTTGTATTAGTGTGGAAAAACCACTTTTCGCACTTGTGTTAGTGTTGAAAAACCACTTTTCGCACTTGTGTTAGTGTTGAAAAACCACTTTTCGCACTTGTGTTAGTGTTGAAAAACCACTTTTCGCACTTGTGTTGGTGCAGGAAACCACTTTTGCACTTGTATTAGTGTGGAAAAACCACTTTTCGCACTTGTGTTAGTGTTGAAGAACCACTTTTCGCACTTGTGTTAGTGTTGAAAAACCACTTTTCGCACTTGTGTTGGTGCAGGAAACCACTTTTGCACTTGTATTAGTGTGGAAAAAACACTTTTTGCACTTGTGATAGTGTTGAAAAACCACTTTTCGCACTTGTGTTAGTGTTGAAATACCACTTTACGCACTTGTGTTGGTGCAGGAAACCACTTTTGCACTTGTATTAGTGTGGAAAAAACACTTTTTGCACTTGTGATAGTGTTGAAAAACGACTTTTCGCACTTGTGTTAGTGTTGAAAAACCACTTTTCGCACTTGTGTTGGTGCAGGTAACCACTTTTGCACTTGTATTAGTGTGGAAAAACCACTTTTCGCACTTGTGTTAGTGTTGAAAAACCACTTTTCGCACCTGTGTTAGTGTTGAAAAACCACTTTTCGCGCTTGTGTTGGTGCAGGAACCCACTTTTGCACTTGTATTAGAGTGGAAAAAACACTTTTTGCACTTGTGTTAGTGTTGAAATACCACTTTACGCACTTGTGTTGGTGCAGGAAACCACTTTTGCACTTGTATTAGTGTGGAAAAAACACTTTTTGCACTTGTGATAGTGTTGAAAAACGACTTTTCGCACTTGTGTTAGTGTTGAAAAACCACTTTTCGCACTTGTGTTGGTGCAGGAAACCACTTTTGCACTTGTATTAGTGTGGAAAAACCACTTTTCGCACTTGTGTTAGTGTTGAAAAACCACTTTTCACACCTGTGTTAGTGTTGAAAAACCACTTTTCGCACTTGTGTTGGTGCAGGAACCCACTTTTGCACTTGTATTAGAGTGGAAAAAACACTTTTTGCACTTGTGATAGTGTTGAAAAACCACTATTCGCACTTGTGTTAGTGTTGAAAAAACACTTCGCACTTGTGTTAGTGTTGAAAAACCACTTTTCACGCTTGTGTTAGTGTTGAAAAACCACTTTTCGCACTTGTGTTAGTGTTGAAAAACCACTTTTCGCGCTTGTGTTAGTGTTGAAAAACCACTTTTCGCACTTGTGTTAGTGTTGAAAAACCACTTTTCGCGCTTGTGTTAGTGTTGAAAAACCACTTTTGCACTTGTATTAGTGTGGAAAAAACACTTTTTGCACTTGTGATAGTGTTGAAAAACCACTTTTCGCACTTGTGTTAGTGTTGAAAAACCACTTTTCGCACTTGTGTTAGTGTTGAAAAACCACTTTTCGCACTTGTGTTGGTGCAGGAAACCACTTTTGCACTTGTATTAGTGTGGAAAAAACAATTTTCGCACTTGTGATAGTGTTGAAAAACCACTTTTTGCACTTGTGTTAGTGTTGAAAAACCACTTTTCGCACTTGTGTTGGTGCAGGAAACCACTTTTGCACTTGTATTAGTGTGGAAAAACCACTTTTCGCACTTGTGTTAGTGTTGAAAAACCACTTTTCGCACTTGTGTTAGTGTTGAAAAACCACTTTTTGCACTTGTGTTAGTGTTGAAAAACCACTTTTTGCACTTGTGTTGGTGCAGGAAACCACTTTTGCACTTGTATTAGTGTGGAAAAAACACTTTTCGCACTTGTGTTAGTGTTGAAGAACCACTTTTCGCACTTGTGTTAGTGTTGAAAAACCACTTTTCGCACTTGTGTTGGTGCAGGAAACCACTTTTGCACTTGTATTAGTGTGGAAAAACCACTTTTCGCACTTGTGTTAGTGTTGAAAAACCACTTTTCACACCTGTGTTAGTGTTGAAAAACCACTTTTCGCACTTGTGTTGGTGCAGGAACCCACTTTTGCACTTGTATTAGAGTGGAAAAAACACTTTTTGCACTTGTGATAGTGTTGAAAAACCACTATTCGCACTTGTGTTAGTGTTGAAAAAACACTTCGCACTTGTGTTAGTGTTGAAAAACCACTTTTCACGCTTGTGTTAGTGTTGAAAAACCACTTTTCGCACTTGTGTTAGTGTTGAAAAACCACTTTTCGCGCTTGTGTTAGTGTTGAAAAACCACTTTTCGCACTTGTGTTAGTGTTGAAAAACCACTTTTCGCGCTTGTGTTAGTGTTGAAAAACCACTTTTGCACTTGTATTAGTGTGGAAAAAACACTTTTTGCACTTGTGATAGTGTTGAAAAACCACTTTTCGCACTTGTGTTAGTGTTGAAAAACCACTTTTCGCACTTGTGTTAGTGTTGAAAAACCACTTTTCGCACTTGTGTTGGTGCAGGAAACCACTTTTGCACTTGTATTAGTGTGGAAAAAACAATTTTCGCACTTGTGATAGTGTTGAAAAACCACTTTTTGCACTTGTGTTAGTGTTGTAAAACCACTTTTCGCACTTGTGTTGGTGCAGGAAACCACTTTTGCACTTGTATTAGTGTGGAAAAACCACTTTTCGCACTTGTGTTAGTGTTGAAAAACCACTTTTCGCACTTGTGTTAGTGTTGAAAAACCACTTTTTGCACTTGTGTTAGTGTTGAAAAACCACTTTTTGCACTTGTGTTGGTGCAGGAAACCACTTTTGCACTTGTATTAGTGTGGAAAAAACACTTTTCGCACTTGTGTTAGTGTTGAAGAACCACTTTTCGCACTTGTGTTAGTGTTGAAAAACCACTTTTCGCACTTGTGTTGGTGCAGGAAACCACTTTTGCACTTGTATTAGTGTGGAAAAAACACTTTTTGCACTTGTGATAGTGTTGAAAAACCACTTTTCGCACTTGTGTTAGTGTTGAAATACCACTTTACGCACTTGTGTTGGTGCAGGAAACCACTTTTGCACTTGTATTAGTGTGGAAAAAACACTTTTTGCACTTGTGATAGTGTTGAAAAACGACTTTTCGCACTTGTGTTAGTGTTGAAAAACCACTTTTCGCACTTGTGTTGGTGCAGGTAACCACTTTTGCACTTGTATTAGTGTGGAAAAACCACTTTTCGCACTTGTGTTAGTGTTGAAAAACCACTTTTCGCACCTGTGTTAGTGTTGAAAAACCACTTTTCGCGCTTGTGTTGGTGCAGGAACCCACTTTTGCACTTGTATTAGAGTGGAAAAAACACTTTTTGCACTTGTGATAGTGTTGAAAAACCACTTTTCGCACTTGTGTTAGTGTTGAAAAAACACTTTTCGCACTTGTGTTAGTGTTGAAAAACCACTTTTCGCACTTGTGTTCATGCAGGAAACCACTTTTGCACTTGTATTAGTGTGGAAAAAACACTTTTCGCACTTGTGATAGTGTTGAAAAACCACTTTTCGCACTTGTGTTAGTGTTGAAAAACCACTTTTCGCACTTGTGTTAGTGTTGAAATACCACTTTTCGCACTTGTGTTCGTGCAGGAAACCACTTTTGCACTTGTATTAGTGTGGAAAAAACACTTTTCGCACTTGTGATAGTGTTGAAAAACCACTTTTCGCACTTGTGTTAGTGTTGAAAAACCACTTTTCGCACTTGTGTTGGTGCAGGAAACCACTTTTGCACTTGTATTAGTGTGGAAAAACCACTTTTCGCACTTGTGTTAGTGTTGAAAAACCACTTTTCGCACTTGTGTTAGTGATAAAAAAACCACTTTTCGCACTTGTGTTAGTGTTGAAAAACCACTTTTCGCACTTGTGTTGGTGCAGGAAACCACTTTTGCACTTGTATTAGTGTGGAAAAAACACTTTTCGCACTTGTGATAGTGTTGAAAAACCACTTTTCGCACTTGTGTTAGTGTTGAAAAACCACTTTTCGCACTTGTGTTGGTGCAGGAAACCACTTTTGCACTTGTATTAGTGTGGAAAAACCACTTTTCGCACTTGTGTTAGTGTTGAAAAACCACTTTTCGCACTTGTGTTAGTGTTGAAAAACCACTTTTCGCACTTGTGTTAGTGTTGAAAAACCACTTTTCGCACTTGTGTTGGTGCAGGAAACCACTTTTGCACTTGTATTAGTGTGGAAAAACCACTTTTCGCACTTGTGTTAGTGTTGAAGAACCACTTTTCGCACTTGTGTTAGTGTTGAAAAACCACTTTTCGCACTTGTGTTGGTGCAGGAAACCACTTTTGCACTTGTATTAGTGTGGAAAAAACACTTTTTGCACTTGTGATAGTGTTGAAAAACCACTTTTCGCACTTGTGTTAGTGTTGAAATACCACTTTACGCACTTGTGTTGGTGCAGGAAACCACTTTTGCACTTGTATTAGTGTGGAAAAAACACTTTTTGCACTTGTGATAGTGTTGAAAAACGACTTTTCGCACTTGTGTTAGTGTTGAAAAACCACTTTTCGCACTTGTGTTGGTGCAGGTAACCACTTTTGCACTTGTATTAGTGTGGAAAAACCACTTTTCGCACTTGTGTTAGTGTTGAAAAACCACTTTTCGCACCTGTGTTAGTGTTGAAAAACCACTTTTCGCGCTTGTGTTGGTGCAGGAACCCACTTTTGCACTTGTATTAGAGTGGAAAAAACAGTTTTTGCACTTGTGTTAGTGTTGAAATACCACTTTACGCACTTGTGTTGGTGCAGGAAACCACTTTTGCACTTGTATTAGTGTGGAAAAAACACTTTTTGCACTTGTGATAGTGTTGAAAAACGACTTTTCGCACTTGTGTTAGTGTTGAAAAACCACTTTTCGCACTTGTGTTGGTGCAGGAAACCACTTTTGCACTTGTATTAGTGTGGAAAAACCACTTTTCGCACTTGTGTTAGTGTTGAAAAACCACTTTTCACACCTGTGTTAGTGTTGAAAAAACACTTTTCGCACTTGTGTTGGTGCAGGAACCCACTTTTGCACTTGTATTAGAGTGGAAAAAACACTTTTTGCACTTGTGATAGTGTTGAAAAACCACTATTCGCACTTGTGTTAGTGTTGAAAAAACACTTCGCACTTGTGTTAGTGTTGAAAAACCACTTTTCACGCTTGTGTTAGTGTTGAAAAACCACTTTTCGCACTTGTGTTAGTGTTGAAAAACCACTTTTCGCGCTTGTGTTAGTGTTGAAAAACCACTTTTCGCACTTGTGTTAGTGTTGAAAAACCACTTTTCGCGCTTGTGTTAGTGTTGAAAAACCACTTTTGCACTTGTATTAGTGTGGAAAAAACACTTTTTGCACTTGTGATAGTGTTGAAAAACCACTTTTCGCACTTGTGTTAGTGTTGAAAAACCACTTTTCGCACTTGTGTTAGTGTTGAAAAACCACTTTTCGCACTTGTGTTGGTGCAGGAAACCACTTTTGCACTTGTATTAGTGTGGAAAAAACAATTTTCGCACTTGTGATAGTGTTGAAAAACCACTTTTTGCACTTGTGTTAGTGTTGAAAAACCACTTTTCGCACTTGTGTTGGTGCAGGAAACCACTTTTGCACTTGTATTAGTGTGGAAAAACCACTTTTCGCACTTGTGTTAGTGTTGAAAAACCACTTTCGCACTTGTGTTAGTGTTGAAAAACCACTTTTTGCACTTGTGTTAGTGTTGAAAAACCACTTTTTGCACTTGTGTTGGTGCAGGAAACCACTTTTGCACTTGTATTAGTGTGGAAAAAACACTTTTCGCACTTGTGTTAGTGTTGAAGAACCACTTTTCGCACTTGTGTTAGTGTTGAAAAACCACTTTTCGCACTTGTGTTGGTGCAGGAAACCACTTTTGCACTTGTATTAGTGTGGAAAAAACACTTTTTGCACTTGTGATAGTGTTGAAAAACCACTTTTCGCACTTGTGTTAGTGTTGAAATACCACTTTACGCACTTGTGTTGGTGCAGGAAACCACTTTTGCACTTGTATTAGTGTGGAAAAAACACTTTTCGCACTTGTGTTAGTGTTGAAGAACCACTTTTCGCACTTGTGTTAGTGTTGAAAAACCACTTTTCGCGCTTGTGTTGGTGCAGGAACCCACTTTTGCACTTGTATTAGAGTGGAAAAAACACTTTTTGCACTTGTGTTAGTGTTGAAATACCACTTTACGCACTTGTGTTGGTGCAGGAAACCACTTTTGCACTTGTATTAGTGTGGAAAAAACACTTTTTGCACTTGTGATAGTGTTGAAAAACGACTTTTCGCACTTGTGTTAGTGTTGAAAAACCACTTTTCGCACTTGTGTTGGTGCAGGAAACCACTTTTGCACTTGTATTAGTGTGGAAAAACCACTTTTCGCACTTGTGTTAGTGTTGAAAAACCACTTTTCACACCTGTGTTAGTGTTGAAAAACCACTTTTCGCACTTGTGTTGGTGCAGGAACCCACTTTTGCACTTGTATTAGAGTGGAAAAAACACTTTTTGCACTTGTGATAGTGTTGAAAAACCACTATTCGCACTTGTGTTAGTGTTGAAAAAACACTTCGCACTTGTGTTAGTGTTGAAAAACCACTTTTCACGCTTGTGTTAGTGTTGAAAAACCACTTTTCGCACTTGTGTTAGTGTTGAAAAACCACTTTTCGCGCTTGTGTTAGTGTTGAAAAACCACTTTTCGCACTTGTGTTAGTGTTGAAAAACCACTTTTCGCGCTTGTGTTAGTGTTGAAAAACCACTTTTGCACTTGTATTAGTGTGGAAAAAACACTTTTTGCACTTGTGATAGTGTTGAAAAACCACTTTTCGCACTTGTGTTAGTGTTGAAAAACCACTTTTCGCACTTGTGTTAGTGTTGAAAAACCACTTTTCGCACTTGTGTTGGTGCAGGAAACCACTTTTGCACTTGTATTAGTGTGGAAAAAACAATTTTCGCACTTGTGATAGTGTTGAAAAACCACTTTTTGCACTTGTGTTAGTGTTGAAAAACCACTTTTCGCACTTGTGTTGGTGCAGGAAACCACTTTTGCACTTGTATTAGTGTGGAAAAACCACTTTTCGCACTTGTGTTAGTGTTGAAAAACCACTTTTCGCACTTGTGTTAGTGTTGAAAAACCACTTTTTGCACTTGTGTTAGTGTTGAAAAACCACTTTTTGCACTTGTGTTGGTGCAGGAAACCACTTTTGCACTTGTATTAGTGTGGAAAAAACACTTTTCGCACTTGTGTTAGTGTTGAAGAACCACTTTTCGCACTTGTGTTAGTGTTGAAAAACCACTTTTCGCACTTGTGTTGGTGCAGGAAACCACTTTTGCACTTGTATTAGTGTGGAAAAACCACTTTTCGCACTTGTGTTAGTGTTGAAAAACCACTTTTCACACCTGTGTTAGTGTTGAAAAACCACTTTTCGCACTTGTGTTGGTGCAGGAACCCACTTTTGCACTTGTATTAGAGTGGAAAAAACACTTTTTGCACTTGTGATAGTGTTGAAAAACCACTATTCGCACTTGTGTTAGTGTTGAAAAAACACTTCGCACTTGTGTTAGTGTTGAAAAACCACTTTTCACGCTTGTGTTAGTGTTGAAAAACCACTTTTCGCACTTGTGTTAGTGTTGAAAAACCACTTTTCGCGCTTGTGTTAGTGTTGAAAAACCACTTTTCGCACTTGTGTTAGTGTTGAAAAACCACTTTTCGCGCTTGTGTTAGTGTTGAAAAACCACTTTTGCACTTGTATTAGTGTGGAAAAAACACTTTTTGCACTTGTGATAGTGTTGAAAAACCACTTTTCGCACTTGTGTTAGTGTTGAAAAACCACTTTTCGCACTTGTGTTAGTGTTGAAAAACCACTTTTCGCACTTGTGTTGGTGCAGGAAACCACTTTTGCACTTGTATTAGTGTGGAAAAAACAATTTTCGCACTTGTGATAGTGTTGAAAAACCACTTTTTGCACTTGTGTTAGTGTTGTAAAACCACTTTTCGCACTTGTGTTGGTGCAGGAAACCACTTTTGCACTTGTATTAGTGTGGAAAAACCACTTTTCGCACTTGTGTTAGTGTTGAAAAACCACTTTTCGCACTTGTGTTAGTGTTGAAAAACCACTTTTTGCACTTGTGTTAGTGTTGAAAAACCACTTTTTGCACTTGTGTTGGTGCAGGAAACCACTTTTGCACTTGTATTAGTGTGGAAAAAACACTTTTCGCACTTGTGTTAGTGTTGAAGAACCACTTTTCGCACTTGTGTTAGTGTTGAAAAACCACTTTTCGCACTTGTGTTGGTGCAGGAAACCACTTTTGCACTTGTATTAGTGTGGAAAAAACACTTTTTGCACTTGTGATAGTGTTGAAAAACCACTTTTCGCACTTGTGTTAGTGTTGAAATACCACTTTACGCACTTGTGTTGGTGCAGGAAACCACTTTTGCACTTGTATTAGTGTGGAAAAAACACTTTTTGCACTTGTGATAGTGTTGAAAAACGACTTTTCGCACTTGTGTTAGTGTTGAAAAACCACTTTTCGCACTTGTGTTGGTGCAGGTAACCACTTTTGCACTTGTATTAGTGTGGAAAAACCACTTTTCGCACTTGTGTTAGTGTTGAAAAACCACTTTTCGCACCTGTGTTAGTGTTGAAAAACCACTTTTCGCGCTTGTGTTGGTGCAGGAACCCACTTTTGCACTTGTATTAGAGTGGAAAAAACACTTTTTGCACTTGTGATAGTGTTGAAAAACCACTTTTCGCACTTGTGTTAGTGTTGAAAAAACACTTTTCGCACTTGTGTTAGTGTTGAAAAACCACTTTTCGCACTTGTGTTCATGCAGGAAACCACTTTTGCACTTGTATTAGTGTGGAAAAAACACTTTTCGCACTTGTGATAGTGTTGAAAAACCACTTTTCGCACTTGTGTTAGTGTTGAAAAACCACTTTTCGCACTTGTGTTAGTGTTGAAATACCACTTTTCGCACTTGTGTTCGTGCAGGAAACCACTTTTGCACTTGTATTAGTGTGGAAAAAACACTTTTCGCACTTGTGATAGTGTTGAAAAACCACTTTTCGCACTTGTGTTAGTGTTGAAAAACCACTTTTCGCACTTGTGTTGGTGCAGGAAACCACTTTTGCACTTGTATTAGTGTGGAAAAACCACTTTTCGCACTTGTGTTAGTGTTGAAAAACCACTTTTCGCACTTGTGTTAGTGATAAAAAAACCACTTTTCGCACTTGTGTTAGTGTTGAAAAACCACTTTTCGCACTTGTGTTGGTGCAGGAAACCACTTTTGCACTTGTATTAGTGTGGAAAAAACACTTTTCGCACTTGTGATAGTGTTGAAAAACCACTTTTCGCACTTGTGTTAGTGTTGAAAAACCACTTTTCGCACTTGTGTTGGTGCAGGAAACCACTTTTGCACTTGTATTAGTGTGGAAAAACCACTTTTCGCACTTGTGTTAGTGTTGAAAAACCACTTTTCGCACTTGTGTTAGTGTTGAAAAACCACTTTTCGCACTTGTGTTAGTGTTGAAAAACCACTTTTCGCACTTGTGTTGGTGCAGGAAACCACTTTTGCACTTGTATTAGTGTGGAAAAACCACTTTTCGCACTTGTGTTAGTGTTGAAGAACCACTTTTCGCACTTGTGTTAGTGTTGAAAAACCACTTTTCGCACTTGTGTTGGTGCAGGAAACCACTTTTGCACTTGTATTAGTGTGGAAAAAACACTTTTTGCACTTGTGATAGTGTTGAAAAACCACTTTTCGCACTTGTGTTAGTGTTGAAATACCACTTTACGCACTTGTGTTGGTGCAGGAAACCACTTTTGCACTTGTATTAGTGTGGAAAAAACACTTTTTGCACTTGTGATAGTGTTGAAAAACGACTTTTCGCACTTGTGTTAGTGTTGAAAAACCACTTTTCGCACTTGTGTTGGTGCAGGTAACCACTTTTGCACTTGTATTAGTGTGGAAAAACCACTTTTCGCACTTGTGTTAGTGTTGAAAAACCACTTTTCGCACCTGTGTTAGTGTTGAAAAACCACTTTTCGCGCTTGTGTTGGTGCAGGAACCCACTTTTGCACTTGTATTAGAGTGGAAAAAACAGTTTTTGCACTTGTGTTAGTGTTGAAATACCACTTTACGCACTTGTGTTGGTGCAGGAAACCACTTTTGCACTTGTATTAGTGTGGAAAAAACACTTTTTGCACTTGTGATAGTGTTGAAAAACGACTTTTCGCACTTGTGTTAGTGTTGAAAAACCACTTTTCGCACTTGTGTTGGTGCAGGAAACCACTTTTGCACTTGTATTAGTGTGGAAAAACCACTTTTCGCACTTGTGTTAGTGTTGAAAAACCACTTTTCACACCTGTGTTAGTGTTGAAAAAACACTTTTCGCACTTGTGTTGGTGCAGGAACCCACTTTTGCACTTGTATTAGAGTGGAAAAAACACTTTTTGCACTTGTGATAGTGTTGAAAAACCACTATTCGCACTTGTGTTAGTGTTGAAAAAACACTTCGCACTTGTGTTAGTGTTGAAAAACCACTTTTCACGCTTGTGTTAGTGTTGAAAAACCACTTTTCGCACTTGTGTTAGTGTTGAAAAACCACTTTTCGCGCTTGTGTTAGTGTTGAAAAACCACTTTTCGCACTTGTGTTAGTGTTGAAAAACCACTTTTCGCGCTTGTGTTAGTGTTGAAAAACCACTTTTGCACTTGTATTAGTGTGGAAAAAACACTTTTTGCACTTGTGATAGTGTTGAAAAACCACTTTTCGCACTTGTGTTAGTGTTGAAAAACCACTTTTCGCACTTGTGTTAGTGTTGAAAAACCACTTTTCGCACTTGTGTTGGTGCAGGAAACCACTTTTGCACTTGTATTAGTGTGGAAAAAACACTTTTCGCACTTGTGTTAGTGTTGAAGAACCACTTTTCGCACTTGTGTTAGTGTTGAAAAACCACTTTTCGCACTTGTGTTGGTGCAGGAAACCACTTTTGCACTTGTATTAGTGTGGAAAAAACACTTTTTGCACTTGTGATAGTGTTGAAAAACCACTTTTCGCACTTGTGTTAGTGTTGAAATACCACTTTACGCACTTGTGTTGGTGCAGGAAACCACTTTTGCACTTGTATTAGTGTGGAAAAAACACTTTTCGCACTTGTGTTAGTGTTGAAGAACCACTTTTCGCACTTGTGTTAGTGTTGAAAAACCACTTTTCGCGCTTGTGTTGGTGCAGGAACCCACTTTTGCACTTGTATTAGAGTGGAAAAAACACTTTTTGCACTTGTGTTAGTGTTGAAATACCACTTTACGCACTTGTGTTGGTGCAGGAAACCACTTTTGCACTTGTATTAGTGTGGAAAAAACACTTTTTGCACTTGTGATAGTGTTGAAAAACGACTTTTCGCACTTGTGTTAGTGTTGAAAAACCACTTTTCGCACTTGTGTTGGTGCAGGAAACCACTTTTGCACTTGTATTAGTGTGGAAAAACCACTTTTCGCACTTGTGTTAGTGTTGAAAAACCACTTTTCACACCTGTGTTAGTGTTGAAAAACCACTTTTCGCACTTGTGTTGGTGCAGGAACCCACTTTTGCACTTGTATTAGAGTGGAAAAAACACTTTTTGCACTTGTGATAGTGTTGAAAAACCACTATTCGCACTTGTGTTAGTGTTGAAAAAACACTTCGCACTTGTGTTAGTGTTGAAAAACCACTTTTCACGCTTGTGTTAGTGTTGAAAAACCACTTTTCGCACTTGTGTTAGTGTTGAAAAACCACTTTTCGCGCTTGTGTTAGTGTTGAAAAACCACTTTTCGCACTTGTGTTAGTGTTGAAAAACCACTTTTCGCGCTTGTGTTAGTGTTGAAAAACCACTTTTCGCGCTTGTGTTAGTGTTGAAAAACCACTTTTGCACTTGTATTAGTGTGGAAAAAACACTTTTTGCACTTGTGATAGTGTTGAAAAACCACTTTTCGCACTTGTGTTAGTGTTGAAAAACCACTTTTCGCACTTGTGTTAGTGTTGAAAAACCACTTTTCGCACTTGTGTTGGTGCAGGAAACCACTTTTGCACTTGTATTAGTGTGGAAAAAACAATTTTCGCACTTGTGATAGTGTTGAAAAACCACTTTTTGCACTTGTGTTAGTGTTGAAAAACCACTTTTCGCACTTGTGTTGGTGCAGGAAACCACTTTTGCACTTGTATTAGTGTGGAAAAACCACTTTTCGCACTTGTGTTAGTGTTGAAAAACCACTTTTCGCACTTGTGTTAGTGTTGAAAAACCACTTTTTGCACTTGTGTTAGTGTTGAAAAACCACTTTTTGCACTTGTGTTGGTGCAGGAAACCACTTTTGCACTTGTATTAGTGTGGAAAAAACACTTTTCGCACTTGTGTTAGTGTTGAAGAACCACTTTTCGCACTTGTGTTAGTGTTGAAAAACCACTTTTCGCACTTGTGTTGGTGCAGGAAACCACTTTTGCACTTGTATTAGTGTGGAAAAACCACTTTTCGCACTTGTGTTAGTGTTGAAAAACCACTTTTCACACCTGTGTTAGTGTTGAAAAACCACTTTTCGCACTTGTGTTGGTGCAGGAACCCACTTTTGCACTTGTATTAGAGTGGAAAAAACACTTTTTGCACTTGTGATAGTGTTGAAAAACCACTATTCGCACTTGTGTTAGTGTTGAAAAAACACTTCGCACTTGTGTTAGTGTTGAAAAACCACTTTTCACGCTTGTGTTAGTGTTGAAAAACCACTTTTCGCACTTGTGTTAGTGTTGAAAAACCACTTTTCGCGCTTGTGTTAGTGTTGAAAAACCACTTTTCGCACTTGTGTTAGTGTTGAAAAACCACTTTTCGCGCTTGTGTTAGTGTTGAAAAACCACTTTTGCACTTGTATTAGTGTGGAAAAAACACTTTTTGCACTTGTGATAGTGTTGAAAAACCACTTTTCGCACTTGTGTTAGTGTTGAAAAACCACTTTTCGCACTTGTGTTAGTGTTGAAAAACCACTTTTCGCACTTGTGTTGGTGCAGGAAACCACTTTTGCACTTGTATTAGTGTGGAAAAAACAATTTTCGCACTTGTGATAGTGTTGAAAAACCACTTTTTGCACTTGTGTTAGTGTTGAAAAACCACTTTTCGCACTTGTGTTGGTGCAGGAAACCACTTTTGCACTTGTATTAGTGTGGAAAAACCACTTTTCGCACTTGTGTTAGTGTTGAAAAACCACTTTTCGCACTTGTGTTAGTGTTGAAAAACCACTTTTTGCACTTGTGTTAGTGTTGAAAAACCACTTTTTGCACTTGTGTTGGTGCAGGAAACCACTTTTGCACTTGTATTAGTGTGGAAAAAACACTTTTCGCACTTGTGTTAGTGTTGAAGAACCACTTTTTGCACTTGTGTTAGTGTTGAAAAACCACTTTTCGCACTTGTGTTGGTGCAGGAAACCACTTTTGCACTTGTATTAGTGTGGAAAAAACACTTTTTGCACTTGTGATAGTGTTGAAAAACCACTTTTCGCACTTGTGTTAGTGTTGAAATACCACTTTACGCACTTGTGTTGGTGCAGGAAACCACTTTTGCACTTGTATTAGTGTGGAAAAAACACTTTTTGCACTTGTGATAGTGTTGAAAAAACGACTTTTCGCACTTGTGTTAGTGTTGAAAAACCACTTTTCGCACTTGTGTTGGTGCAGGTAACCACTTTTGCACTTGTATTAGTGTGGAAAAACCACTTTTCGCACTTGTGTTAGTGTTGAAAAACCACTTTTCGCACCTGTGTTAGTGTTGAAAAACCACTTTTCGCGCTTGTGTTGGTGCAGGAACCCACTTTTGCACTTGTATTAGAGTGGAAAAAACACTTTTTGCACTTGTGATAGTGTTGAAAAACCACTTTTCGCACTTGTGTTAGTGTTGAAAAAACACTTTTCGCACTTGTGTTAGTGTTGAAAAACCACTTTTCGCACTTGTGTTCATGCAGGAAACCACTTTTGCACTTGTATTAGTGTGGAAAAAACACTTTTCGCACTTGTGATAGTGTTGAAAAACCACTTTTCGCACTTGTGTTAGTGTTGAAAAACCACTTTTCGCACTTGTGTTAGTGTTGAAATACCACTTTTCGCACTTGTGTTCGTGCAGGAAACCACTTTTGCACTTGTATTAGTGTGGAAAAAACACTTTTCGCACTTGTGATAGTGTTGAAAAACCACTTTTCGCACTTGTGTTAGTGTTGAAAAACCACTTTTCGCACTTGTGTTGGTGCAGGAAACCACTTTTGCACTTGTATTAGTGTGGAAAAACCACTTTTCGCACTTGTGTTAGTGTTGAAAAACCACTTTTCGCACTTGTGTTAGTGATAAAAAAAACCACTTTTCGCACTTGTGTTAGTGTTGAAAAACCACTTTTCGCACTTGTGTTGGTGCAGGAAACCACTTTTGCACTTGTATTAGTGTGGAAAAAACACTTTTCGCACTTGTGATAGTGTTGAAAAACCACTTTTCGCACTTGTGTTAGTGTTGAAAAACCACTTTTCGCACTTGTGTTGGTGCAGGAAACCACTTTTGCACTTGTATTAGTGTGGAAAAACCACTTTTCGCACTTGTGTTAGTGTTGAAAAACCACTTTTCGCACTTGTGTTAGTGTTGAAAAACCACTTTTCGCACTTGTGTTAGTGTTGAAAAACCACTTTTCGCACTTGTGTTGGTGCAGGAAACCACTTTTGCACTTGTATTAGTGTGGAAAAACCACTTTTCGCACTTGTGTTAGTGTTGAAGAACCACTTTTCGCACTTGTGTTAGTGTTGAAAAACCACTTTTCGCACTTGTGTTGGTGCAGGAAACCACTTTTGCACTTGTATTAGTGTGGAAAAAACACTTTTTGCACTTGTGATAGTGTTGAAAAACCACTTTTCGCACTTGTGTTAGTGTTGAAATACCACTTTACGCACTTGTGTTGGTGCAGGAAACCACTTTTGCACTTGTATTAGTGTGGAAAAAACACTTTTTGCACTTGTGATAGTGTTGAAAAACGACTTTTCGCACTTGTGTTAGTGTTGAAAAACCACTTTTCGCACTTGTGTTGGTGCAGGTAACCACTTTTGCACTTGTATTAGTGTGGAAAAACCACTTTTCGCACTTGTGTTAGTGTTGAAAAACCACTTTTCGCACCTGTGTTAGTGTTGAAAAACCACTTTTCGCGCTTGTGTTGGTGCAGGAACCCACTTTTGCACTTGTATTAGAGTGGAAAAAACACTTTTTGCACTTGTGTTAGTGTTGAAATACCACTTTACGCACTTGTGTTGGTGCAGGAAACCACTTTTGCACTTGTATTAGTGTGGAAAAAACACTTTTTGCACTTGTGATAGTGTTGAAAAACGACTTTTCGCACTTGTGTTAGTGTTGAAAAACCACTTTTCGCACTTGTGTTGGTGCAGGAAACCACTTTTGCACTTGTATTAGTGTGGAAAAACCACTTTTCGCACTTGTGTTAGTGTTGAAAAACCACTTTTCACACCTGTGTTAGTGTTGAAAAACCACTTTTCGCACTTGTGTTGGTGCAGGAACCCACTTTTGCACTTGTATTAGAGTGGAAAAAACACTTTTTGCACTTGTGATAGTGTTGAAAAACCACTATTCGCACTTGTGTTAGTGTTGAAAAAACACTTCGCACTTGTGTTAGTGTTGAAAAACCACTTTTCACGCTTGTGTTAGTGTTGAAAAACCACTTTTCGCACTTGTGCTAGTGTTGAAAAACCACTTTTCGCGCTTGTGTTAGTGTTGAAAAACCACTTTTCGCACTTGTGTTAGTGTTGAAAAACCACTTTTCGCGCTTGTGTTAGTGTTGAAAAACCACTTTTGCACTTGTATTAGTGTGGAAAAAACACTTTTTGCACTTGTGATAGTGTTGAAAAACCACTTTTCGCACTTGTGTTAGTGTTGAAAAACCACTTTTCGCACTTGTGTTAGTGTTGAAAAACCACTTTTCGCACTTGTGTTGGTGCAGGAAACCACTTTTGCACTTGTATTAGTGTGGAAAAAACAATTTTCGCACTTGTGATAGTGTTGAAAAACCACTTTTTGCACTTGTGTTAGTGTTGAAAAACCACTTTTCGCACTTGTGTTGGTGCAGGAAACCACTTTTGCACTTGTATTAGTGTGGAAAAACCACTTTTCGCACTTGTGTTAGTGTTGAAAAACCACTTTTCGCACTTGTGTTAGTGTTGAAAAACCACTTTTTGCACTTGTGTTAGTGTTGAAAAACCACTTTTTGCACTTGTGTTGGTGCAGGAAACCACTTTTGCACTTGTATTAGTGTGGAAAAAACACTTTTCGCACTTGTGTTAGTGTTGAAGAACCACTTTTCGCACTTGTGTTAGTGTTGAAAAACCACTTTTCGCACTTGTGTTGGTGCAGGAAACCACTTTTGCACTTGTATTAGTGTGGAAAAAACACTTTTTGCACTTGTGATAGTGTTGAAAAACCACTTTTCGCACTTGTGTTAGTGTTGAAATACCACTTTACGCACTTGTGTTGGTGCAGGAAACCACTTTTGCACTTGTATTAGTGTGGAAAAAACACTTTTCGCACTTGTGTTAGTGTTGAAGAACCACTTTTCGCACTTGTGTTAGTGTTGAAAAACCACTTTTCGCGCTTGTGTTGGTGCAGGAACCCACTTTTGCACTTGTATTAGAGTGGAAAAAACACTTTTTGCACTTGTGTTAGTGTTGAAATACCACTTTACGCACTTGTGTTGGTGCAGGAAACCACTTTTGCACTTGTATTAGTGTGGAAAAAACACTTTTTGCACTTGTGATAGTGTTGAAAAACCACTTTTCGCACTTGTGTTGGTGCAGGAAACCACTTTTGCACTTGTATTAGTGTGGAAAAACCACTTTTCGCACTTGTGTTAGTGTTGAAAAACCACTTTTCACACCTGTGTTAGTGTTGAAAAACCACTTTTCGCACTTGTGTTGGTGCAGGAACCCACTTTTGCACTTGTATTAGAGTGGAAAAAACACTTTTTGCACTTGTGATAGTGTTGAAAAACCACTATTCGCACTTGTGTTAGTGTTGAAAAAACACTTCGCACTTGTGTTAGTGTTGAAAAACCACTTTTCACGCTTGTGTTAGTGTTGAAAAACCACTTTTCGCACTTGTGTTAGTGTTGAAAAACCACTTTTCGCGCTTGTGTTAGTGTTGAAAAACCACTTTTCGCACTTGTGTTAGTGTTGAAAAACCACTTTTCGCGCTTGTGTTAGTGTTGAAAAACCACTTTTGCACTTGTATTAGTGTGGAAAAAACACTTTTTGCACTTGTGATAGTGTTGAAAAACCACTTTTCGCACTTGTGTTAGTGTTGAAAAACCACTTTTCGCACTTGTGTTAGTGTTGAAAAACCACTTTTCGCACTTGTGTTGGTGCAGGAAACCACTTTTGCACTTGTATTAGTGTGGAAAAAACAATTTTCGCACTTGTGATAGTGTTGAAAAACCACTTTTTGCACTTGTGTTAGTGTTGAAAAACCACTTTTCGCACTTGTGTTGGTGCAGGAAACCACTTTTGCACTTGTATTAGTGTGGAAAAACCACTTTTCGCACTTGTGTTAGTGTTGAAAAACCACTTTTCGCACTTGTGTTAGTGTTGAAAAACCACTTTTTGCACTTGTGTTAGTGTTGAAAAACCACTTTTTGCACTTGTGTTGGTGCAGGAAACCACTTTTGCACTTGTATTAGTGTGGAAAAAACACTTTTCGCACTTGTGTTAGTGTTGAAGAACCACTTTTCGCACTTGTGTTAGTGTTGAAAAACCACTTTTCGCACTTGTGTTGGTGCAGGAAACCACTTTTGCACTTGTATTAGTGTGGAAAAAACACTTTTTGCACTTGTGATAGTGTTGAAAAACCACTTTTCGCACTTGTGTTAGTGTTGAAATACCACTTTACGCACTTGTGTTGGTGCAGGAAACCACTTTTGCACTTGTATTAGTGTGGAAAAAACACTTTTTGCACTTGTGATAGTGTTGAAAAACGACTTTTCGCACTTGTGTTAGTGTTGAAAAACCACTTTTCGCACTTGTGTTGGTGCAGGTAACCACTTTTGCACTTGTATTAGTGTGGAAAAACCACTTTTCGCACTTGTGTTAGTGTTGAAAAACCACTTTTCGCACCTGTGTTAGTGTTGAAAAACCACTTTTCGCGCTTGTGTTGGTGCAGGAACCCACTTTTGCACTTGTATTAGAGTGGAAAAAACACTTTTTGCACTTGTGATAGTGTTGAAAAACCACTTTTCGCACTTGTGTTAGTGTTGAAAAAACACTTTTCGCACTTGTGTTAGTGTTGAAAAACCACTTTTCGCACTTGTGTTCATGCAGGAAACCACTTTTGCACTTGTATTAGTGTGGAAAAAACACTTTTCGCACTTGTGATAGTGTTGAAAAACCACTTTTCGCACTTGTGTTAGTGTTGAAAAACCACTTTTCGCACTTGTGTTAGTGTTGAAATACCACTTTTCGCACTTGTGTTCGTGCAGGAAACCACTTTTGCACTTGTATTAGTGTGGAAAAAACACTTTTCGCACTTGTGATAGTGTTGAAAAACCACTTTTCGCACTTGTGTTAGTGTTGAAAAACCACTTTTCGCACTTGTGTTGGTGCAGGAAACCACTTTTGCACTTGTATTAGTGTGGAAAAACCACTTTTCGCACTTGTGTTAGTGTTGAAAAACCACTTTTCGCACTTGTGTTAGTGATAAAAAACCACTTTTCGCACTTGTGTTAGTGTTGAAAAACCACTTTTCGCACTTGTGTTAGTGTTGAAAAACCACTTTTCGCACTTGTGTTGGTGCAGGAAACCACTTTTGCACTTGTATTAGTGTGGAAAAAACACTTTTCGCACTTGTGTTAGTGTTGAAGAACCACTTTTCACACTTGTGTTAGTGTTGAAAAACCACTTTTCGCACTTGTGTTGGTGCAGGAAACCACTTTTGCACTTGTATTAGTGTGGAAAAAACACTTTTTGCACTTGTGATAGTGTTGAAAAACCACTTTTCGCACTTGTGTTAGTGTTGAAATACCACTTTACGCACTTGTGTTGGTGCAGGAAACCACTTTTGCACTTGTATTAGTGTGGAAAAAACACTTTTTGCACTTGTGATAGTGTTGAAAAACGACTTTTCGCACTTGTGTTAGTGTTGAAAAACCACTTTTCGCACTTGTGTTGGTGCAGGTAACCACTTTTGCACTTGTATTAGTGTGGAAAAACCACTTTTCGCACTTGTGTTAGTGTTGAAAAACCACTTTTCGCACCTGTTTTAGTGTTGAAAAACCACTTTTCGCGCTTGTGTTGGTGCAGGAACCCACTTTTGCACTTGTATTAGAGTGGAAAAAACACTTTTTGCACTTGTGTTAGTGTTGAAATACCACTTTACGCACTTGTGTTGGTGCAGGAAACCACTTTTGCACTTGTATTAGTGTGGAAAAAACACTTTTTGCACTTGTGATAGTGTTGAAAAACGACTTTTCGCACTTGTGTTAGTGTTGAAAAACCACTTTTCGCACTTGTGTTGGTGCAGAAAACCACTTTTGCACTTGTATTAGTGTGGAAAAACCACTTTTCGCACTTGTGTTAGTGTTGAAAAACCACTTTTCACACCTGTGTTAGTGTTGAAAAACCACTTTTCGCACTTGTGTTGGTGCAGGAACCCACTTTTGCACTTGTATTAGAGTGGAAAAAACACTTTTTGCACTTGTGATAGTGTTGAAAAACCACTATTCGCACTTGTGTTAGTGTTGAAAAAACACTTCGCACTTGTGTTAGTGTTGAAAAACCACTTTTCACGCTTGTGTTAGTGTTGAAAAACCACTTTTCGCACTTGTGTTAGTGTTGAAAAACCACTTTTCGCGCTTGTGTTAGTGTTGAAAAACCACTTTTCGCACTTGTGTTAGTGTTGAAAAACCACTTTTCGCACTTGTGTTGGTGTAGGGAAACCACTTTTGCACTTGTATTAGTGTGGAAAAAACACTTTTTGCACTTGTGATAGTGTTGAAAAACCACTTTTCGCACTTGTGTTAGTGTTGAAAAAACCACTTTTCGCACTTGTGTTAGTGTTGAAAAGACCACTTTTCGCACTTGTGTTGGTGCAGGAAACCACTTTTGCACTTGTATTAGTGTGGAACAAAACAATTTTCGCACTTGTGATAGTGTTGAAAAACCACTTTTTGCACTTGTGTTAGTGTTGAAAAACCACTTTTCGCACTTGTGTTGGTGCAGGAAACCACTTTTGCACTTGTATTAGTGTGGAAAAACCACTTTTCGCACTTGTGTTAGTGTTGAAAAACCACTTTTCGCACTTGTGTTAGTGTTGAAAAACCACTTTTTGCACTTGTGTTAGTGTTGAAAAACCACTTTTTGCACTTGTGTTGGTGCAGGGAAACCACTTTTGCACTTGTATTAGTGTGGAAAAAACACTTTTCGCACTTGTGTTAGTGTTGAAGAACCACTTTTCGCACTTGTGTTAGTGTTGAAAAACCACTTTTCGCACTTGTGTTGGTGCAGGGAAACCACTTTTGCACTTGTATTAGTGTGGAAAAAACACTTTTTGCACTTGTGATAGTGTTGAAAAACCACTTTTCGCACTTGTGTTAGTGTTGAAATACCACTTTACGCACTTGTGTTGGTGCAGGGAAACCACTTTTGCACTTGTATTAGTGTGGAAAAAACACTTTTCGCACTTGTGATAGTGTTGAAAAACGACTTTTCGCACTTGTGTTAGTGTTGAAAAACCACTTTTCGCACTTGTGTTGGTGCAGGTAACCACTTTTGCACTTGTATTAGTGTGGAAAAACCACTTTTCGAACTTGTGTTAGTGTTGAAAAACCACTTTTCGCACCTGTGTTAGTGTTGAAAAACCACTTTTCGCGCTTGTGTTGGTGCAGGAACCCACTTTTGCACTTGTATTAGAGTGGAAAAAACACTTTTTGCACTTGTGATAGTGTTGAAAAACCACTTTTCGCACTTGTGTTAGTGTTGAAAAAACACTTTTCGCACTTGTGTTAGTGTTGAAAAACCACTTTTCGCACTTGTGTTCATGCAGGAAACCACTTTTGCACTTGTATTAGTGTGGAAAAAACACTTTTCGCACTTGTGATAGTGTTGAAAAACCACTTTTCGCACTTGTGTTAGTGTTGAAAAACCACTTTTCGCACTTGTGTTAGTGTTGAAATACCACTTTTCGCACTTGTGTTCGTGCAGGAAACCACTTTTGCACTTGTATTAGTGTGGAAAAAACACTTTTCGCACTTGTGATAGTGTTGAAAAACCACTTTTCGCACTTGTGTTAGTGTTGAAAAACCACTTTTCGCACTTGTGTTGGTGCAGGAAACCACTTTTGCACTTGTATTAGTGTGGAAAAACCACTTTTCGCACTTGTGTTAGTGTTGAAAAACCACTTTTCGCACTTGTGTTAGTGATAAAAAACCACTTTTCGCACTTGTGTTAGTGTTGAAAAACCACTTTTCGCACTTGTGTTAGTGTTGAAATACCACTTTTCGCACTTGTGTTCGTGCAGGAAACCACTTTTGCACTTGTATTAGTGTGGAAAAAACACTTTTCGCACTTGTGATAGTGTTGAAAAACCACTTTTCGCACTTGTGTTAGTGTTGAAAAACCACTTTTCGCACTTGTGTTGGTGCAGGAAACCACTTTTGCACTTGTATTAGTGTGGAAAAACCACTTTTCGCACTTGTGTTAGTGTTGAAAAACCACTTTTCGCACTTGTGTTAGTGATAAAAAAACCACTTTTCGCACTTGTGTTAGTGTTGAAAAACCACTTTTCGCACTTGTGTTGGTGCAGGAAACCACTTTTGCACTTGTATTAGTGTGGAAAAAACACTTTTTGCACTTGTGATAGTGTTGAAAAACCACTTTTCGCATTTGTGTTAGTGTTGAAATACCACTTTTCGCACTTGTGTTGGTGCAGGAAACCACTTTTGCACTTGTATTAGTGTGGAAAAACCACTTTTCGCACTTGTGTTAGTGTTGAAAAACCACTTTTCGCACTTGTGTTAGTGTTGAAAAACCACTTTTCGCACTTGTGTTAGTGTTGAAAAACCACTTTTCGCACTTGTGTTGGTGCAGGAAACCACTTTTGCACTTGTATTAGTGTGGAAAAAACACTTTTCGCACTTGTGTTAGTGTTGAAGAACCACTTTTCACACTTGTGTTAGTGTTGAAAAACCACTTTTCGCACTTGTGTTGGTGCAGGAAACCACTTTTTGCACTTGTATTAGTGTGGAAAAAACACTTTTTGCACTTGTGATAGTGTTGAAAAACCACTTTTCGCACTTGTGTTAGTGTTGAAATACCACTTTACGCACTTGTGTTGGTGCAGGAAACCACTTTTGCACTTGTATTAGTGTGGAAAAAACACTTTTTGCACTTGTGATAGTGTTGAAAAACGACTTTTCGCACTTGTGTTAGTGTTGAAAAACCACTTTTCGCACTTGTGTTGGTGCAGGTAACCACTTTTGCACTTGTATTAGTGTGGAAAAACCACTTTTCGCACTTGTGTTAGTGTTGAAAAACCACTTTTCGCACCTGTTTTAGTGTTGAAAAACCACTTTTCGCGCTTGTGTTGGTGCAGGAACCCACTTTTGCACTTGTATTAGAGTGGAAAAAACACTTTTTGCACTTGTGTTAGTGTTGAAATACCACTTTTCGCACTTGTGTTCGTGCAGGAAACCACTTTTGCACTTGTATTAGTGTGGAAAAAACACTTTTCGCACTTGTGATAGTGTTGAAAAACCACTTTTCGCACTTGTGTTAGTGTTGAAAAACCACTTTTCGCACTTGTGTTGGTGCAGGAAACCACTTTTGCACTTGTATTAGTGTGGAAAAACCACTTTTCGCACTTGTGTTAGTGTTGAAAAACCACTTTTCGCACTTGTGTTAGTGATAAAAAACCACTTTTCGCACTTGTGTTAGTGTTGAAAAACCACTTTTCGCACTTGTGTTAGTGTTGAAATACCACTTTTCGCACTTGTGTTCGTGCAGGAAACCACTTTTGCACTTGTATTAGTGTGGAAAAAACACTTTTCGCACTTGTGATAGTGTTGAAAAACCACTTTTCGCACTTGTGTTAGTGTTGAAAAACCACTTTTCGCACTTGTGTTGGTGCAGGAAACCACTTTTGCACTTGTATTAGTGTGGAAAAACCACTTTTCGCACTTGTGTTAGTGTTGAAAAACCACTTTTCGCACTTGTGTTAGTGATAAAAAAACCACTTTTCGCACTTGTGTTAGTGTTGAAAAACCACTTTTCGCACTTGTGTTGGTGCAGGAAACCACTTTTGCACTTGTATTAGTGTGGAAAAAACACTTTTTGCACTTGTGATAGTGTTGAAAAACCACTTTTCGCATTTGTGTTAGTGTTGAAATACCACTTTTCGCACTTGTGTTGGTGCAGGAAACCACTTTTGCACTTGTATTAGTGTGGAAAAACCACTTTTCGCACTTGTGTTAGTGTTGAAAAACCACTTTTCGCACTTGTGTTAGTGTTGAAAAACCACTTTTCACACTTATGTTAGTGTTGAAAAACCACTTTTCGCACTTGTGTTGGTGCAGGAAACCACTTTTGCACTTGTATTAGTGTGGAAAAAACACTTTTCGCACTTGTGTTAGTGTTGAAGAACCACTTTTCACACTTGTGTTAGTGTTGAAAAACCACTTTTCGCACTTGTGTTGGTGCAGGAAACCACTTTTGCACTTGTATTAGTGTGGAAAAAACACTTTTTGCACTTGTGATAGTGTTGAAAAACCACTTTTCGCACTTGTGTTAGTGTTGAAATACCACTTTACGCACTTGTGTTGGTGCAGGAAACCACTTTTGCACTTGTATTAGTGTGGAAAAAACACTTTTTGCACTTGTGATAGTGTTGAAAAACGACTTTTCGCACTTGTGTTAGTGTTGAAAAACCACTTTTCGCACTTGTGTTGGTGCAGGTAACCACTTTTGCACTTGTATTAGTGTGGAAAAACCACTTTTCGCACTTGTGTTAGTGTTGAAAAACCACTTTTCGCACCTGTTTTAGTGTTGAAAAACCACTTTTCGCGCTTGTGTTGGTGCAGGAACCCACTTTTGCACTTGTATTAGAGTGGAAAAAACACTTTTTGCACTTGTGTTAGTGTTGAAATACCACTTTACGCACTTGTGTTGGTGCAGGAAACCACTTTTGCACTTGTATTAGTGTGGAAAAAACACTTTTTGCACTTGTGATAGTGTTGAAAAACGACTTTTCGCACTTGTGTTAGTGTTGAAAAACCACTTTTCGCACTTGTGTTGGTGCAGAAAACCACTTTTGCACTTGTATTAGTGTGGAAAAACCACTTTTCGCACTTGTGTTAGTGTTGAAAAACCACTTTTCACACCTGTGTTAGTGTTGAAAAACCACTTTTCGCACTTGTGTTGGTGCAGGAACCCACTTTTGCACTTGTATTAGAGTGGAAAAAACACTTTTTGCACTTGTGATAGTGTTGAAAAACCACTATTCGCACTTGTGTTAGTGTTGAAAAAACACTTCGCACTTGTGTTAGTGTTGAAAAACCACTTTTCACGCTTGTGTTAGTGTTGAAAAACCACTTTTCGCACTTGTGTTAGTGTTGAAAAACCACTTTTTGCGCTTGTGTTAGTGTTGAAAAACCACTTTTCGCACTTGTGTTAGTGTTGAAAAACCACTTTTCGCACTTGTGTTGGTGTAGGAAACCACTTTTGCACTTGTATTAGTGTGGAAAAAACACTTTTTGCACTTGTGATAGTGTTGAAAAACCACTTTTCGCACTTGTGTTAGTGTTGAAAAACCACTTTTCGCACTTGTGTTAGTGTTGAAAAACCACTTTTCGCACTTGTGTTGGTGCAGGAAACCACTTTTGCACTTGTATTAGTGTGGAAAAAACAATTTTCGCACTTGTGATAGTGTTGAAAAACCACTTTTTGCACTTGTGTTAGTGTTGAAAAACCACTTTTCGCACTTGTGTTGGTGCAGGAAACCACTTTTGCACTTGTATTAGTGTGGAAAAACCACTTTTCGCACTTGTGTTAGTGTTGAAAAACCACTTTTCGCACTTGTGTTAGTGTTGAAAAACCACTTTTTGCACTTGTGTTAGTGTTGAAAAACCACTTTTTGCACTTGTGTTGGTGCAGGAAACCACTTTTGCACTTGTATTAGTGTGGAAAAAACACTTTTCGCACTTGTGTTAGTGTTGAAGAACCACTTTTCGCACTTGTGTTAGTGTTGAAAAACCACTTTTCGCACTTGTGTTGGTGCAGGAAACCACTTTTGCACTTGTATTAGTGTGGAAAAAACACTTTTTGCACTTGTGATAGTGTTGAAAAACCACTTTTCGCACTTGTGTTAGTGTTGAAATACCACTTTACGCACTTGTGTTGGTGCAGGAAACCACTTTTGCACTTGTATTAGTGTGGAAAAAACACTTTTCGCACTTGTGATAGTGTTGAAAAACGACTTTTCGCACTTGTGTTAGTGTTGAAAAACCACTTTTCGCACTTGTGTTGGTGCAGGTAACCACTTTTGCACTTGTATTAGTGTGGAAAAACCACTTTTCGCACTTGTGTTAGTGTTGAAAAACCACTTTTCGCACCTGTGTTAGTGTTGAAAAACCACTTTTCGCGCTTGTGTTGGTGCAGGAACCCACTTTTGCACTTGTATTAGAGTGGAAAAAACACTTTTTGCACTTGTGATAGTGTTGAAAAACCACTTTTCGCACTTGTGTTAGTGTTGAAAAAACACTTTTCGCACTTGTGTTAGTGTTGAAAAACCACTTTTCGCACTTGTGTTCATGCAGGAAACCACTTTTGCACTTGTATTAGTGTGGAAAAAACACTTTTCGCACTTGTGATAGTGTTGAAAAACCACTTTTCGCACTTGTGTTAGTGTTGAAAAACCACTTTTCGCACTTGTGTTAGTGTTGAAATACCACTTTTCGCACTTGTGTTCGTGCAGGAAACCACTTTTGCACTTGTATTAGTGTGGAAAAAACACTTTTCGCACTTGTGATAGTGTTGAAAAACCACTTTTCGCACTTGTGTTAGTGTTGAAAAACCACTTTTCGCACTTGTGTTGGTGCAGGAAACCACTTTTGCACTTGTATTAGTGTGGAAAAACCACTTTTCGCACTTGTGTTAGTGTTGAAAAACCACTTTTCGCACTTGTGTTAGTGATAAAAAACCACTTTTCGCACTTGTGTTAGTGTTGAAAAACCACTTTTCGCACTTGTGTTGGTGCAGGAAACCACTTTTGCACTTGTATTAGTGTGGAAAAAACACTTTTTGCACTTGTGATAGTGTTGAAAAACGACTTTTCGCATTTGTGTTAGTGTTGAAATACCACTTTTCGCACTTGTGTTGGTGCAGGAAACCACTTTTGCACTTGTATTAGTGTGGAAAAAACACTTTTTGCACTTGTGATAGTGTTGAAAAACGACTTTTCGCACTTGTGTTAGTGTTGAAAAACCACTTTTCGCACTTGTGTTAGTGTTGAAAAACCACTTTTCGCACTTGTGTTGGTGCAGGAAACCACTTTTGCACTTGTATTAGTGTGGAAAAACCACTTTCGCACTTGTGTTAGTGTTGAAAAACCACTTTTCGCACTTGTGTTAGTGTTGAAAAACCACTTTTCGCACTTGTGTTGGTGCAGGAAACCACTTTTGCACTTGTGTTAGTGTGGAAAAACCACTTTTCGCACTTGTGTTAGTGTTGAAAAACCACTTTTCGCACCTGTGTTAGTGTTGAAAAACCACTTTTCGAACTTGTGTTGGTGCAGGAACCCACTTTTGCACTTGTATTAGAGTGGAAAAAACACTTTTTGCACTTGTGATAGTGTTGAAAAACCACTTTTCGCACTTGTGTTAGTGTTGAAAAAACACTTTTCGCACTTGTGTTAGTGCTGAAAAACCACTTTTCGCACTTGTGTTCGTGCAGGAAACCACTTTTGCACTTGTATTAGTGTGGAAAAAACACTTTTTGCACTTGTGATAGTGTTGAAAAACCACTTTTCGCACTTGTGTTAGTGTTGAAAAACCACTTTTCGCACTTGTGTTGGTGCAGGAAACCACTTTTGCACTTGTATTAGTGTGGAAAAACCACTTTTCGCACTTGTGTTAGTGTTGAAAAACCACTTTTCGCACTTGCGTTAGTGATAAAAAAACCATTTTTCGCACTTGTGTTAGTGTTGAAAAACCACTTTTCGCACTTGTGTTGGTGCAGGAAACCACTTTTGCACTTGTATTAGTGTGGAAAAAACACTTTTTGCACTTGTGATAGTGTTGAAAAACCACTTTTCGCACTTGTGTTAGTGTTGAAATACCACTTTTCGCACTTGTGTTGGTGCAGGAAACCACTTTTGCACTTGTATTAGTGTGGAAAAAACACTTTTTGCACTTGTGATAGTGTTGAAAAACGACTTTTCGCACTTGTGTTAGTGTTGAAAAACCACTTTTCGCACTTGTGTTAGTGTTGAAAAACCACTTTTCGCACTTGTGTTGGTGCAGGAAACCACTTTTGCACTTGTATTAGTGTGGAAAAACCACTTTCGCACTTGTGTTAGTGTTGAAAAACCACTTTTCGCACTTGTGTTAGTGTTGAAAAACCACTTTTCGCACTTGTGTTGGTGCAGGAAACCACTTTTGCACTTGTATTAGTGCGGAAAAAACACTTTTTGCACTTGTGATAGTGTTGAAAAACCACTTTTCGCACTTGTGTTAGTGTTGAAATACCACTTTTCGCACTTGTGTTGGTGCAGGAAACCACTTTTGCACTTGTATTAGTGTGGAAAAACCACTTTTCGCACTTGTGTTAGTGTTGAAAAACCACTTTTCACACCTGTGTTAGTGTTGAAAAACCACTTTTCGCACTTGTGTTGGTGCAGGACACCACTTTTGCACTTGTATTAGTGTGGAAAAAACACTTTTTGCACTTGTGATAGTGTTGAAAACCCACTTTTCGCACTTGTGTCAGTGTTGAAAAACCACTTTTCGCACTTGTGTTAGTGTTGAAAAACCACTTTTTGCACTTGTGTTGGTGCAGGAAACCACTTTTGCACTTGTATTAGTGTGGAAAAAACACTTTTCGCACTTGTGATAGTGTTGAAAAACCACTTTTCGCGCTTGTGTTAGTTTTGAAAAACCACTTTTCGCACTTGTGTTAGTGTTGAAAAACCACTTTTCGCACTTGTGTTGGTGTAGGAAACCACTTTTGCACTTGTATTAGTGTGGAAAAAACACTTTTTGCACTTGTGATAGTGTTGAAAAACCACTTTTCGCACTTGTGTTAGTGTTGAAAAACCACTTTTCGCACTTGTGTTGGTGCAGGAAACCACTTTTGCACTTGTATTAGTGTGGAAAAACCACTTTTCGCACTTGTGTTAGTGTTGAAAAACCACTTTTCGCACTTGTGTTAGTGTTGAAAAACCACTTTTCGCACTTGTGTTAGTGTTGAAAAACCACTTTGCGCACTTGTGTTGGTGCAGGAAACCACTTTTGCACTTGGTATAGTGTGGAAAAAACACTTTTTGCACTTGTGATAGTGTTGAAAAACCACTTTTCGCACTTGTGTTAGTGTTGAAAAACCACTTTTCGCACTTGTGTTGGTGCAGGAAACCACTTTTGCACTTGTATTAGTGCAGGAAACCACTTTCGCACTTGTGTTAGTGTTGAAAAACCACTTTTCGCACTTGTGTTAGTGTTGAAAAACCACTTTTCGCACTTGTGTTAGTGTTGAAAAACCACTTTTCGCACTTGTGTTGGTGCAGGAAACCACTTTTGCACTTGTATTAGTGTGGAAAAACCACTTTTCGCACTTGTGTTAGTGTTGAAAAACCACTTTTCGCACTTGTGTTAGTGTTGAAAAACCACTTTTCGCACTTGTGTTAGTGTTGAAAAACCACTTTTCGCACTTGTGTTGGTGCAGGAAACCACTTTTGCACTTGTATTAGTGTGGAAAAAACACTTTTCGCACTTGTGTTAGTGTTGAAGAACCACTTTTCGCACTTGTGTTAGTGTTGAAAAACCACTTTTCGCACTTGTGTTGGTGCAGGAAACCACTTTTGCACTTGTATTAGTGTGGAAAAAACACTTTTTGCACTTGTGATAGTGTTGAAAAACCACTTTTCGCACTTGTGTTAGTGTTGAAATACCACTTTTCGCACTTGTGTTGGTGCAGGAAACCACTTTTGCACTTGTATTAGTGTGGAAAAAACACTTTTTGCACGTGTTGAAAAACGACTTTTCGCACTTGTGTTAGTGTTGAAAAACCACTTTTCGCACTTGTGTTGGTGCAGGAAACCACTTTTGCACTTGTATTAGTGTGGAAAAACCACTTTTCGCACTTGTGTTAGTGTTGAAAAACCACTTTTCGCACCTGTGTTAGTGTTGAAAAACCACTTTTCGCACTTGTGTTGGTGCAGGAACCCACTTTTGCACTTGTATTAGAGTGGAAAAAACACTTTTTGCACTTGTGATAGTGTTGAAAAACCACTTTTCGCACTTGTGTTAGTGTTGAAAAACCACTTTTCGCACTTGTGTTGGTGCAGGAAACCACTTTTGCACTTGTATTAGTGTGGAAAAAACACTTTTTGCACTTGTGATAGTGTTGAAAAACCACTTTTCGCATTTGTGTTAGTGTTGAAATACCACTTTTCGCACTTGTGTTGGTGCAGGAAACCACTTTTGCACTTGTATTAGTGTGGAAAAAACACTTTTTGCACTTGTGATAGTGTTGAAAAACGACTTTTCGCACTTGTGTTAGTGTTGAAAAACCACTTTTCGCACTTGTGTTAGTGTTGAAAAACCACTTTGCGCACTTGTGTTGGTGCAGGAAACCACTTTTGCACTTGGTATAGTGTGGAAAAAACACTTTTTGCACTTGTGATAGTGTTGAAAAACCACTTTTCACACTTGTGTTAGTGTTGAAAAACCACTTATCGCACTTCTGTTGGTGCAGGAAACCACTTTTGCACTTGTATTAGTGCAGGAAACCACTTTCGCACTTGTGTTAGTGTTGAAAAACCACTTTTCGCACTTGTGTTAGTGTTGAAAAACCACTTTTCGCACTTGTGTTAGTGTTGAAAAACCACTTTTCGCACTTGTGTTGGTGCAGGAAACCACTTTTGCACTTGTATTAGTGTGGAAAAACCACTTTTCGCACTTGTGTTAGTGTTGAAAAACCACTTTTCGCACTTGTGTTAGTGTTGAAAAACCACTTTTCGCACTTGTGTTAGTGTTGAAAAACCACTTTTCGCACTTGTGTTGGTGCAGGAAACCACTTTTGCACTTGTATTAGTGTGGAAAAAACACTTTTCGCACTTGTGTTAGTGTTGAAGAACCACTTTTCGCACTTGTGTTAGTGTTGAAAAACCACTTTTCGCACTTGTGTTGGTGCAGGAAACCACTTTTGCACTTGTATTAGTGTGGAAAAAACACTTTTTGCACTTGTGATAGTGTTGAAAAACCACTTTTCGCACTTGTGTTAGTGTTGAAATACCACTTTTCGCACTTGTGTTGGTGCAGGAAACCACTTTTGCACTTGTATTAGTGTGGAAAAAACACTTTTTGCACTTGTGATAGTGCTGAAAAACGACTTTTCGCACTTGTGTTAGTGTTGAAAAACCACTTTTCGCACTTGTGTTGGTGCAGGAAACCACTTTTGCACTTGTATTAGTGTGGAAAAACCACTTTTCGCACTTGTGTTAGTGTTGAAAAACCACTTTTCGCACCTGTGTTAGTGTTGAAAAACCACTTTTCGCACTTGTGTTGGTGCAGGAACCCACTTTTGCACTTGTATTAGAGTGGAAAAAACACTTTTTGCACTTGTGATAGTGTTGAAAAACCACTTTTCGCACTTGTGTTAGTGTTGAAAAACCACTTTTCGCACTTGTGTTGGTGCAGGAAACCACTTTTGCACTTGTATTAGTGTGGAAAAAACACTTTTTGCACTTGTGATAGTGTTGAAAAACCACTTTTCGAATTTGTGTTAGTGTTGAAATACCACTTTTCGCACTTGTGTTGGTGCAGGAAACCACTTTTGCACTTGTATTAGTGTGGAAAAAACACTTTTTGCACTTGTGATAGTGTTGAAAAACGACTTTTCGCACTTGTGTTAGTGTTGAAAAACCACTTTTCGCACTTGTGTTAGTGTTGAAAAACCACTTTTCGCACTTGTGTTGGTGCAGGAAACCACTTTTGCACTTGTATTAGTGTGGAAAAACCACTTTCGCACTTGTGTTAGTGTTGAAAAACCACTTTTCGCACTTGTGTTAGTGTTGAAAAACCACTTTTCGCACTTGTGTTGGTGCAGGAAACCACTTTTGCACTTGTATTAGTGTGGAAAAACCACTTTTCGCACTTGTGTTAGTGTTGAAAAACCACTTTTCGCACCTGTGTTAGTGTTGAAAAACCACTTTTCGCACTTGTGTTGGTGCAGGAACCCACTTTTGCACTTGTATTAGAGTGGAAAAAACACTTTTTGCACTTGTGATAGTGTTGAAAAACCACTTTTCGCACTTGTGTTAGTGTTGAAAAAACACTTTTCGCACTTGTGTTAGTGCTGAAAAACCACTTTTCGCACTTGTGTTCGTGCAGGAAACCACTTTTGCACTTGTATTAGTGTGGAAAAAACACTTTTCGCACTTGTGATAGTGTTGAAAAACCACTTTTCGCACTTGTGTTAGTGTTGAAAAACCACTTTTCGCACTTGTGTTGGTGCAGGAAACCACTTTTGCACTTGTATTAGTGTGGAAAAACCACTTTTCGCACTTGTGTTAGTGTTGAACAACCACTTTTCGCACTTGTGTTAGTGATAAAAAACCATTTTTCGCACTTGTGTTAGTGTTGAAAAACCACTTTTCGCACTTGTGTTGGTGCAGGAAACCACTTTTGCACTTGTATTAGTGTGGAAAAAACACTTTTTGCACTTGTGATAGTGTTGAAAAACCACTTTTCGCACTTGTGTTAGTGTTGAAATACCACTTTTCGCACTTGTGTTGGTGCAGGAAACCACTTTTGCACTTGTATTAGTGTGGAAAAACACTTTTTGCACTTGTGATAGTGTTGAAAAACGACTTTTCGCACTTGTGTTAGTGTTGAAAAAACCACTTTTCGCACTTGTGTTAGTGTTGAAAAACCACTTTTCGCACTTGTGTTGGTGCAGGAAACCACTTTTGCACTTGTATTAGTGTGGAAAAACCACTTTCGCACTTGTGTTAGTGTTGAAAAACCACTTTTCGCACTTGTGTTAGTGTTGAAAAACCACTTTTCGCACTTGTGTTGGTGCAGGGAAACCACTTTTGCACTTGTATTAGTGCGGAAAAAAACACTTTTTGCACTTGTGATAGTGTTGAAAAACCACTTTTCGCACTTGTGTTAGTGTTTGAAATACCACTTTTCGCACTTGTGTTGGTGCAGGAAACCACTTTTGCACTTGTATTAGTGTGGAAAAACCACTTTTCGCACTTGTGTTAGTGTTGAAAAAACACTTTTCACACCTGTGTTAGTGTTGAAAAACCACTTTTCGCACTTGTGTTGGTGCAGGACACCACTTTTGCACTTGTATTAGTGTGGAAAAAACACTTTTTGCACTTGTGATAGTGTTGAAAACCCACTTTTCGCACTTGTGTTAGTGTTGAAAAACCACTTTTCGCACTTGTGTTAGTGTTGAAAAACCACTTTTCGCACTTGTGTTGGTGCAGGAAACCACTTTTGCACTTGTATTAGTGTGGAAAAAACACTTTTCGCACTTGTGATAGTGTTGAAAAACCACTTTTCGCGCTTGTGTTAGTGTTGAAAAACCACTTTTCGCACTTGTGTTAGTGTTGAAAAACCACTTTTCGCACTTGTGTTGGTGTAGGAAACCACTTTTGCACTTGTATTAGTGTGGAAAAAACACTTTTTGCACTTGTGATAGTGTTGAAAAACCACTTTTCGCACTTGTGTTAGTGTTGAAAAACCACTTTTCGCACTTGTGTTGGTGCAGGAAACCACTTTTGCACTTGTATTAGTGTGGAAAAACCACTTTTCGCACTTGTGTTAGTGTTGAAAAACCACTTTTCGCACTTGTGTTAGTGTTGAAAAACCACTTTTCGCACTTGTGTTAGTGTTGAAAAACCACTTTGCGCACTTGTGTTGGTGCAGGAAACCACTTTTGCACTTGTATTAGTGTGGAAAAAACACTTTTTGCACTTGTGATAGTGTTGAAAAACCACTTTTCGCACTTGTGTTAGTGTTGAAAAACCACTTTTCGCACTTGTGTTGGTGCAGGAAACCACTTTTGCACTTGTATTAGTGCAGGAAACCACTTTCGCACTTGTGTTAGTGTTGAAAAACCACTTTTCGCACTTGTGTTAGTGTTGAAAAACCACTTTTCGCACTTGTGTTAGTGTTGAAAAACCACTTTTCGCACTTGTGTTGGTGCAGGAAACCACTTTTGCACTTGTATTAGTGTGGAAAAACCACTTTTCGCACTTGTGTTAGTGTTGAAAAACCACTTTTCGCACTTGTGTTAGTGTTGAAAAACCACTTTTCGCACTTGTGTTAGTGTTGAAAAACCACTTTTCGCACTTGTGTTGGTGCAGGAAACCACTTTTGCACTTGTATTAGTGTGGAAAAAACACTTTTCGCACTTGTGTTAGTGTTGAAGAACCACTTTTCGCACTTGTGTTAGTGTTGAAAAACCACTTTTCGCACTTGTGTTGGTGCAGGAAACCACTTTTGCACTTGTATTAGTGTGGAAAAAACACTTTTTGCACTTGTGATAGTGTTGAAAAACCACTTTTCGCACTTGTGTTAGTGTTGAAATACCACTTTTCGCACTTGTGTTGGTGCAGGAAACCACTTTTGCACTTGTATTAGTGTGGAAAAAACACTTTTTGCACTTGTGATAGTGTTGAAAAACGACTTTTCGCACTTGTGTTAGTGTTGAAAAACCACTTTTCGCACTTGTGTTGGTGCAGGAAACCACTTTTGCACTTGTATTAGTGTGGAAAAACCACTTTTCGCACTTGTGTTAGTGTTGAAAAACCACTTTTCGCACCTGTGTTAGTGTTGAAAAACCACTTTTCGCACTTGTGTTGGTGCAGGAACCCACTTTTGCACTTGTATTAGAGTGGAAAAAACACTTTTTGCACTTGTGATAGTGTTGAAAAACCACTTTTCGCACTTGTGTTAGTGTTGAAAAAACACTTTTCGCACTTGTGTTAGTGTTGAAAAACCACTTTTCGCACTTGTGTTCGTGCAGGAAACCACTTTTGCACTTGTATTAGTGTGGAAAAAACACTTTTCGCACTTGTGATAGTGTTGAAAAACCACTTTTCGCACTTGTGTTAGTGTTGAAAAACCACTTTTCGCACTTGTGTTGGTGCAGGAAACCACTTTTGCACTTGTATTAGTGTGGAAAAACCACTTTTCGCACTTGTGTTAGTGTTGAAAAACCACTTTTCGCACTTGTGTTAGTGATAAAAAACCACTTTTCGCACTTATGTTGGTGCAGGAAACCACTTTTGCACTTGTATTAGTGTGGAAAAAACACTTTTTGCACTTGTGATAGTGTTGAAAAACCACTTTTCGCATTTGTGTTAGTGTTGAAATACCACTTTTCGCACTTGTGTTGGTGCAGGAAACCACTTTTGCACTTGTATTAGTGTGGAAAAAACACTTTTTGCACTTGTGATAGTGTTGAAAAATGACTTTTCGCACTTGTGTTAGTGTTGAAAAACCACTTTTCGCACTTGTGTTAGTGTTGAAAAACCACTTTTCGCACTTGTGTTGGTGCAGGAAACCACTTTTGCACTTGTATTAGTGTGGAAAAACCACTTTCGCACTTGTGTTAGTGTTGAAAAACCACTTTTCGCACTTGTGTTAGTGTTGAAAAACCACTTTTCGCACTTGTGTTGGTGCAGGAAACCACTTTTGCACTTGTATTAGTGCGGAAAAAACACTTTTTGCACTTGTGATAGTGTTGAAAAAGCACTTTTCGCACTTGTGTTAGTGTTGAAATACCACTTTTCGCACTTGTGTTGGTGCAGGAAACCACTTTTGCACTTGTATTAGTGTGGAAAAACCACTTTTCGCACTTGTGTTAGTGTTGAAAAACCACTTTTCACACCTGTGTTAGTGTTGAAAAACCACTTTTCGCACTTGTGTTGGTGCAGGACACCACTTTTGCACTTGTATTAGTGTGGAAAAAACACTTTTTGCACTTGTGATAGTGTTGAAAACCCACTTTTCGCACTTGTGTTAGTGTTGAAAAACCACTTTTCGCACTTGTGTTAGTGTTGAAAAACCACTTTTCGCACTTGTGTTCGTGCAGGAAACCACTTTTGCACTTGTATTAGTGTGGAAAAAACACTTTTCGCACTTGTGACAGTGTTGAAAAACCACTTTTCGCGCTTGTGTTATTGTTGAAAAACCACTTTTCGCACTTGTGTTAGTGTTGAAAAACCACTTTTCGCACTTGTGTTGGTGTAGGAAACCACTTTTGCACTTGTATTAGTGTGGAAAAAACACTTTTTGCACTTGTGATAGTGTTGAAAAACCACTTTTCGCACTTGTGTTAGTGTTGAAAAACCACTTTTCGCACTTGTGTTAGTGTTGAAAAACCACTTTTCGCACTTGTGTTGGTGCAGGAAACCACTTTTGCACTTGTATTAGTGTGGAAAAAACACTTTTCGCACTTGTGATAGTGTTGAAAAACCACTTTTCGCACTTGTGTTAGTGTTGAAAAACCACTTTTCGCACTTGTGTTGGTGCAGGAAACCACTTTTGCACTTGTATTAGTGTGGAAAAACTACTTTTCACACTTGTGTTAGTGTTGAAAAACCACTTTTCGCACTTGTGTTAGTGTTGAAAAACCACTTTTCGCACTTGTGTTCGTGTTGAAAAACCACTTTTCGCACTTGTGTTGGTGCAGGAAACCACTTTTGCACTTGTATTAGTGTGGAAAAAACACTTTTCGCACTTGTGTTAGTGTTGAAGAACCACTTTTCGCACTTGTGTTAGTGTTGAAAAACCACTTTTCGCACTTGTGTTGGTGCAGGAAACCACTTTTGCACTTGTATTAGTGTGGAAAAAACACTTTTTGCACTTGTGATAGTGTTGAAAAACCACTTTTCGCACTTGTGTTAGTGTTGAAATACCACTTTACGCACTTGTGTTGGTGCAGGAAACCACTTTTGCACTTGTATTAGTGTGGAAAAAACACTTTTTGCACTTGTGATAGTGTTGAAAAACGACTTTTCGCACTTGTGTTAGTGTTGAAAAACCACTTTTCGCACTTGTGTTGGTGCAGGAAACCACTTTTGCACTTGTATTAGTGTGGAAAAACCACTTTTCGCACTTGTGTTAGTGTTGAAAAACCACTTTTCGCACCTGTGTTAGTGTTGAAAAACCACTTTTCGCACTTGTGTTAGTGCAGGAACCCACTTTTGCACTTGTATTAGTGTGGAAAAAACACTTTTTGCACTTGTGATAGTGTTGAAAAACCACTATTCGCACTTGTGTTAGTGTTGAAAAAACACTTTTCGCACTTGTGTTAGTGTTGAAAAACCACTTTTCACGCTTGTGTTAGTGTTGAAAAACCACTTTTCGCACTTGTGTTAGTGTTGAAAAACCACTTTTCGCACTTGTGTTAGTGTTGAAAAAACACTTTTCGCACTTGTGATAGTGTTGAAAAACCACTTTTTGCGCTTGTGTTAGTGTTGAAAAACCACTTTTCGCACTTGTGTTAGTGTTGAAAAACCACTTTTCGCAATTGTGTTGGTGTAGGAAACCACTTTTGCACTTGTATTAGTGTGGAAAAAACACTTTTTGCACTTGTGATAGTGTTGAAAAACGACTTTTCGCACTTGTGTTAGTGTTGAAAAACCACTTTTCGCACTTGTGTTGGTGCAGGTAACCACTTTTGCACTTGTATTAGTGTGGAAAAACCACTTTTCGCACTTGTGTTGGTGTTGAAAAACCACTTTTCGCACCTGTGTTAGTGTTGAAAAACCACTTTTCGCGCTTGTGTTGGTGCAGGAACCCACTTTTGCACTTGTATTAGAGTGGAAAAAACACTTTTTGCACTTGTGTTAGTGTTGAAATACCACTTTACGCACTTGTGTTGGTGCAGGAAACCACTTTTGCACTTGTATTAGTGTGGAAAAAACACTTTTTGCACTTGTGATAGTGTTGAAAAACGACTTTTCGCACTTGTGTTAGTGTTGAAAAACCACTTTTTGCACTTGTGTTGGTGCAGGAAACCACTTTTGCACTTGTATTAGTGTGGAAAAACCACTTTTCGCACTTGTGTTAGTGTTGAAAAACCACTTTTCACACCTGTGTTAGTGTTGAAAAACCACTTTTCGCACTTGTGTTGGTGCAGGAACCCACTTTTGCACTTGTATTAGAGTGGAAAAAACACTTTTTGCACTTGTGATAGTGTTGAAAAACCACTATTCGCACTTGTGTTAGTGTTGAAAAAACACTTTTCGCACTTGTGTTAGTGTTGAAAAACCACTTTTCACGCTTGTGTTAGTGTTGAAAAACCACTTTTCGCACTTGTGTTAGTGTTGAAAAAACACTTTTCGCACTTGTGTTAGTGTTGAAAAAACACTTTTCGCACTTGTGATAGTGTTGAAAAACCACTTTTCGTGCTTGTGTTAGAGTTGAAAAACCACTTTTCGCAATTGTGTTAGTGTTGAAAAACCACTTTTTGCACTTGTGTTGGTGTAGGAAACCACTTTTGCACTTGTATTAGTGTGGAAAAAACACTTTTTGCACTTGTGTTAGTGTTGAAAAAACACTTTTCGCACTTGTGATAGTGTTGAAAAACCACTTTTTGCGCTTGTGTTAGTGTTGAAAAACCACTTTTCGCACTTGTGTTAGTGTTGAAAAACCACTTTTCGCAATTGTGTTGGTGTAGGAAACCACTTTTGCACTTGTATTAGTGTGGAAAAAACACTTTTTGCACTTGTGATAGTGTTGAAAAACGACTTTTCGCACTTGTGTTAGTGTTGAAAAACCACTTTTCGCACTTGTGTTGGTGCAGGTAACCACTTTTGCACTTGTATTAGTGTGGAAAAACCACTTTTCGCACTTGTGTTAGTGTTGAAAAACCACTTTTCGCACCTGTGTTAGTGTTGAAAAACCACTTTTCGCGCTTGTGTTGGTGCAGGAACCCACTTTTGCACTTGTATTAGAGTGGAAAAAACACTTTTTGCACTTGTGTTAGTGTTGAAATACCACTTTACGCACTTGTGTTGGTGCAGGAAACCACTTTTGCACTTGTATTAGTGTGGAAAAAACAGTTTTTGCACTTGTGATAGTGTTGAAAAACGACTTTTCGCACTTGTGTTAGTGTTGAAAAACCACTTTTCGCACTTGTGTTGGTGCAGGAAACCACTTTTGCACTTGTATTAGTGTGGAAAAACCACTTTTCGCACTTGTGTTAGTGTTGAAAAACCACTTTTCACACCTGTGTTAGTGTTGAAAAACCACTTTTCGCACTTGTGTTGGTGCAGGAACCCACTTTTGCACTTGTGGAAAAAGTGGAAAGTGGAGTGGAAAAAACACTTTTTGCACTTGTGATAGTGTTGAAAAACCACTTTTCGCACTTGTGTTAGTGTTGAAAAAACACTTTTCGCACTTGTGTTAGTGTTGAAAAACCACTTTTCGCACTTGTGTTCGTGCAGGAAACCACTTTTGCACTTGTATTAGTGTGGAAAAAACACTTTTCGCACTTGTGATAGTGTTGAAAAACCACTTTTCGCACTTGTGTTAGTGTTGAAAAACCACTTTTCGCACTTGTGTTGGTGCAGGAAACCACTTTTGCACTTGTATTAGTGTGGAAAAACCACTTTTCGCACTTGTGTTAGTGTTGAAAAACCACTTTTCGCACTTGTGTTAGTGATAAAAAACCACTTTTCGCACTTATGTTGGTGCAGGAAACCACTTTTGCACTTGTATTAGTGTGGAAAAAACACTTTTTGCACTTGTGATAGTGTTGAAAAACCACTTTTCGCATTTGTGTTAGTGTTGAAATACCACTTTTCGCACTTGTGTTGGTGCAGGAAACCACTTTTGCACTTGTATTAGTGTGGAAAAAACACTTTTTGCACTTGTGATAGTGTTGAAAAATGACTTTTCGCACTTGTGTTAGTGTTGAAAAACCACTTTTCGCACTTGTGTTAGTGTTGAAAAACCACTTTTCGCACTTGTGTTGGTGCAGGAAACCACTTTTGCACTTGTATTAGTGTGGAAAAACCACTTTCGCACTTGTGTTAGTGTTGAAAAACCACTTTTCGCACTTGTGTTAGTGTTGAAAAACCACTTTTCGCACTTGTGTTGGTGCAGGAAACCACTTTTGCACTTGTATTAGTGCGGAAAAAACACTTTTTGCACTTGTGATAGTGTTGAAAAAGCACTTTTCGCACTTGTGTTAGTGTTGAAATACCACTTTTCGCACTTGTGTTGGTGCAGGAAACCACTTTTGCACTTGTATTAGTGTGGAAAAACCACTTTTCGCACTTGTGTTAGTGTTGAAAAACCACTTTTCACACCTGTGTTAGTGTTGAAAAACCACTTTTCGCACTTGTGTTGGTGCAGGACACCACTTTTGCACTTGTATTAGTGTGGAAAAAACACTTTTTGCACTTGTGATAGTGTTGAAAACCCACTTTTCGCACTTGTGTTAGTGTTGAAAAACCACTTTTCGCACTTGTGTTAGTGTTGAAAAACCACTTTTCGCACTTGTGTTCGTGCAGGAAACCACTTTTGCACTTGTATTAGTGTGGAAAAAACACTTTTCGCACTTGTGACAGTGTTGAAAAACCACTTTTCGCGCTTGTGTTATTGTTGAAAAACCACTTTTCGCACTTGTGTTAGTGTTGAAAAACCACTTTTCGCACTTGTGTTGGTGTAGGAAACCACTTTTGCACTTGTATTAGTGTGGAAAAAACACTTTTTGCACTTGTGATAGTGTTGAAAAACCACTTTTCGCACTTGTGTTAGTGTTGAAAAACCACTTTTCGCACTTGTGTTAGTGTTGAAAAACCACTTTTCGCACTTGTGTTGGTGCAGGAAACCACTTTTGCACTTGTATTAGTGTGGAAAAAACACTTTTCGCACTTGTGATAGTGTTGAAAAACCACTTTTCGCACTTGTGTTAGTGTTGAAAAACCACTTTTCGCACTTGTGTTGGTGCAGGAAACCACTTTTGCACTTGTATTAGTGTGGAAAAACTACTTTTCACACTTGTGTTAGTGTTGAAAAACCACTTTTCGCACTTGTGTTAGTGTTGAAAAACCACTTTTCGCACTTGTGTTCGTGTTGAAAAACCACTTTTCGCACTTGTGTTGGTGCAGGAAACCACTTTTGCACTTGTATTAGTGTGGAAAAAACACTTTTCGCACTTGTGTTAGTGTTGAAGAACCACTTTTCGCACTTGTGTTAGTGTTGAAAAACCACTTTTCGCACTTGTGTTGGTGCAGGAAACCACTTTTGCACTTGTATTAGTGTGGAAAAAACACTTTTTGCACTTGTGATAGTGTTGAAAAACCACTTTTCGCACTTGTGTTAGTGTTGAAATACCACTTTACGCACTTGTGTTGGTGCAGGAAACCACTTTTGCACTTGTATTAGTGTGGAAAAAACACTTTTTGCACTTGTGATAGTGTTGAAAAACGACTTTTCGCACTTGTGTTAGTGTTGAAAAACCACTTTTCGCACTTGTGTTGGTGCAGGAAACCACTTTTGCACTTGTATTAGTGTGGAAAAACCACTTTTCGCACTTGTGTTAGTGTTGAAAAACCACTTTTCGCACCTGTGTTAGTGTTGAAAAACCACTTTTCGCACTTGTGTTAGTGCAGGAACCCACTTTTGCACTTGTATTAGTGTGGAAAAAACACTTTTTGCACTTGTGATAGTGTTGAAAAACCACTATTCGCACTTGTGTTAGTGTTGAAAAAACACTTTTCGCACTTGTGTTAGTGTTGAAAAACCACTTTTCACGCTTGTGTTAGTGTTGAAAAACCACTTTTCGCACTTGTGTTAGTGTTGAAAAACCACTTTTCGCACTTGTGTTAGTGTTGAAAAAACACTTTTCGCACTTGTGATAGTGTTGAAAAACCACTTTTTGCGCTTGTGTTAGTGTTGAAAAACCACTTTTCGCACTTGTGTTAGTGTTGAAAAACCACTTTTCGCAATTGTGTTGGTGTAGGAAACCACTTTTGCACTTGTATTAGTGTGGAAAAAACACTTTTTGCACTTGTGATAGTGTTGAAAAACGACTTTTCGCACTTGTGTTAGTGTTGAAAAACCACTTTTCGCACTTGTGTTGGTGCAGGTAACCACTTTTGCACTTGTATTAGTGTGGAAAAACCACTTTTCGCACTTGTGTTAGTGTTGAAAAACCACTTTTCGCACCTGTGTTAGTGTTGAAAAACCACTTTTCGCGCTTGTGTTGGTGCAGGAACCCACTTTTGCACTTGTATTAGAGTGGAAAAAACACTTTTTGCACTTGTGTTAGTGTTGAAATACCACTTTACGCACTTGTGTTGGTGCAGGAAACCACTTTTGCACTTGTATTAGTGTGGAAAAAACACTTTTTGCACTTGTGATAGTGTTGAAAAACGACTTTTCGCACTTGTGTTAGTGTTGAAAAACCACTTTTCGCACTTGTGTTGGTGCAGGAAACCACTTTTGCACTTGTATTAGTGTGGAAAAACCACTTTTCGCACTTGTGTTAGTGTTGAAAAACCACTTTTCACGCCTGTGTTAGTGTTGAAAAACCACTTTTCGCACTTGTGTTGGTGCAGGAACCCACTTTTGCACTTGTATTAGAGTGGAAAAAACACTTTTTGCACTTGTGATAGTGTTGAAAAACCACTATTCGCACTTGTGTTAGTGTTGAAAAAACACTTTTCGCACTTGTGTTAGTGTTGAAAAACCACTTTTCACGCTTGTGTTAGTGTTGAAAAACCACTTTTCGCACTTGTGTTAGTGTTGAAAAAACACTTTTCGCACTTGTGTTAGTGTTGAAAAAACACTTTTCGCACTTGTGATAGTGTTGAAAAACCACTTTTCGTGCTTGTGTTAGAGTTGAAAAACCACTTTTCGCAATTGTGTTAGTGTTGAAAAACCACTTTTTGCACTTGTGTTGGTGTAGGAAACCACTTTTGCACTTGTATTAGTGTGGAAAAAACACTTTTTGCACTTGTGTTAGTGTTGAAAAAACACTTTTCGCACTTGTGATAGTGTTGAAAAACCACTTTTTGCGCTTGTGTTAGTGTTGAAAAACCACTTTTCGCACTTGTGTTAGTGTTGAAAAACCACTTTTCGCAATTGTGTTGGTGTAGGAAACCACTTTTGCACTTGTATTAGTGTGGAAAAAACACTTTTTGCACTTGTGATAGTGTTGAAAAACGACTTTTCGCACTTGTGTTAGTGTTGAAAAACCACTTTTCGCACTTGTGTTGGTGCAGGTAACCACTTTTGCACTTGTATTAGTGTGGAAAAACCACTTTTCGCACTTGTGTTAGTGTTGAAAAACCACTTTTCGCACCTGTGTTAGTGTTGAAAAACCACTTTTCGCGCTTGTGTTGGTGCAGGAACCCACTTTTGCACTTGTATTAGAGTGGAAAAAACACTTTTTGCACTTGTGTTAGTGTTGAAATACCACTTTACGCACTTGTGTTGGTGCAGGAAACCACTTTTGCACTTGTATTAGTGTGGAAAAAACACTTTTTGCACTTGTGATAGTGTTGAAAAACGACTTTTCGCACTTGTGTTAGTGTTGAAAAACCACTTTTCGCACTTGTGTTGGTGCAGGAAACCACTTTTGCACTTGTATTAGTGTGGAAAAACCACTTTTCGCACTTGTGTTAGTGTTGAAAAACCACTTTTCACACCTGTGTTAGTGTTGAAAAACCACTTTTCGCACTTGTGTTGGTGCAGGAACCCACTTTTGCACTTGTATTAGAGTGGAAAAAACACTTTTTGCACTTGTGATAGTGTTGAAAAACCACTATTCGCACTTGTGTTAGTGTTGAAAAAACACTTTTCGCACTTGTGTTAGTGTTGAAAAACCACTTTTCACGCTTGTGTTAGTGTTGAAAAACCACTTTTCGCACTTGTGTTAGTGTTGAAAAACCACTTTTCGCACTTGTGTTAGTGTTGAAAAAACACTTTTCGCACTTGTGATAGTGTTGAAAAACCACTTTTCGCGCTTGTGTTAGAGTTGAAAAACCACTTTTCGCAATTGTGTTAGTGTTGAAAAACCACTTTTTGCACTTGTGTTGGTGTAGGAAACCACTTTTGCACTTGTATTAGTGTGGAAAAAACACTTTTTGCACTTGTGATAGTGTTGAAAAACCACTTTTCGCACCTGTGTTAGTGTTGAAAAACCACTTTTCGCACTTGTGTTGGTGCAGGAACCCACTTTTGCACTTGTATTAGAGTGGAAAAAACACTTTTTGCACTTGTGATAGTGTTGAAAAACCACTTTTCGCACTTGTGTTAGTGTTGAAAAAACACTTTTCGCACTTGTGTTAGTGCTGAAAAACCACTTTTCGCACTTGTGTTCGTGCAGGAAACCACTTTTGCACTTGTATTAGTGTGGAAAAAACACTTTTCGCACTTGTGATAGTGTTGAAAAACCACTTTTCGCACTTGTGTTAGTGTTGAAAAACCACTTTTCGCACTTGTGTTGGTGCAGGAAACCACTTTTGCACTTGTATTAGTGTGGAAAAACCACTTTTCGCACTTGTGTTAGTGTTGAACAACCACTTTTCGCACTTGTGTTAGTGATAAAAAACCATTTTTCGCACTTGTGTTAGTGTTGAAAAACCACTTTTCGCACTTGTGTTGGTGCAGGAAACCACTTTTGCACTTGTATTAGTGTGGAAAAAACACTTTTTGCACTTGTGATAGTGTTGAAAAACCACTTTTCGCACTTGTGTTAGTGTTGAAATACCACTTTTCGCACTTGTGTTGGTGCAGGAAACCACTTTTGCACTTGTATTAGTGTGGAAAAAACACTTTTTGCACTTGTGATAGTGTTGAAAAACGACTTTTCGCACTTGTGTTAGTGTTGAAAAACCACTTTTCGCACTTGTGTTAGTGTTGAAAAACCACTTTTCGCACTTGTGTTGGTGCAGGAAACCACTTTTGCACTTGTATTAGTGTGGAAAAACCACTTTCGCACTTGTGTTAGTGTTGAAAAACCACTTTTCGCACTTGTGTTAGTGTTGAAAAACCACTTTTCGCACTTGTGTTGGTGCAGGAAACCACTTTTGCACTTGTATTAGTGCGGAAAAAACACTTTTTGCACTTGTGATAGTGTTGAAAAACCACTTTTCGCACTTGTGTTAGTGTTGAAATACCACTTTTCGCACTTGTGTTGGTGCAGGAAACCACTTTTGCACTTGTATTAGTGTGGAAAAACCACTTTTCGCACTTGTGTTAGTGTTGAAAAACCACTTTTCACACCTGTGTTAGTGTTGAAAAACCACTTTTCGCACTTGTGTTGGTGCAGGACACCACTTTTGCACTTGTATTAGTGTGGAAAAAACACTTTTTGCACTTGTGATAGTGTTGAAAACCCACTTTTCGCACTTGTGTTAGTGTTGAAAAACCACTTTTCGCACTTGTGTTAGTGTTGAAAAACCACTTTTCGCACTTGTGTTGGTGCAGGAAACCACTTTTGCACTTGTATTAGTGTGGAAAAAACACTTTTCGCACTTGTGATAGTGTTGAAAAACCACTTTTCGCGCTTGTGTTAGTGTTGAAAAACCACTTTTCGCACTTGTGTTAGTGTTGAAAAACCACTTTTCGCACTTGTGTTGGTGTAGGAAACCACTTTTGCACTTGTATTAGTGTGGAAAAAACACTTTTTGCACTTGTGATAGTGTTGAAAAACCACTTTTCGCACTTGTGTTAGTGTTGAAAAACCACTTTTCGCACTTGTGTTGGTGCAGGAAACCACTTTTGCACTTGTATTAGTGTGGAAAAACCACTTTTCGCACTTGTGTTACTGTTGAAAAACCACTTTTCGCACTTGTGTTAGTGTTGAAAAACCACTTTTCGCACTTGTGTTAGTGTTGAAAAACCACTTTGCGCACTTGTGTTGGTGCAGGAAACCACTTTTGCACTTGTATTAGTGTGGAAAAAACACTTTTTGCACTTGTGATAGTGTTGAAAAACCACTTTTCGCACTTGTGTTAGTGTTGAAAAACCACTTTTCGCACTTGTGTTGGTGCAGGAAACCACTTTTGCACTTGTATTAGTGCAGGAAACCACTTTCGCACTTGTGTTAGTGTTGAAAAACCACTTTTCGCACTTGTGTTAGTGTTGAAAAACCACTTTTCGCACTTGTGTTAGTGTTGAAAAACCACTTTTCGCACTTGTGTTGGTGCAGGAAACCACTTTTGCACTTGTATTAGTGTGGAAAAACCACTTTTCGCACTTGTGTTAGTGTTGAAAAACCACTTTTCGCACTTGTGTTAGTGTTGAAAAACCACTTTTCGCACTTGTGTTAGTGTTGAAAAACCACTTTTCGCACTTGTGTTGGTGCAGGAAACCACTTTTGCACTTGTATTAGTGTGGAAAAAACACTTTTCGCACTTGTGATAGTGTTGAAAAACCACTTTTCGCACTTGTGTTAGTGTTGAAATACCACTTTACGCACTTGTGTTGGTGCAGGAAACCACTTTTGCACTTGTATTAGTGTGGAAAAAACACTTTTTGCACTTGTGATAGTGTTGAAAAACGACTTTTCGCACTTGTGTTAGTGTTGAAAAACCACTTTTCGCACTTGTGTTGGTGCAGGAAACCACTTTTGCACTTGTATTAGTGTGGAAAAACCACTTTTCGCACTTGTGTTAGTGTTGAAAAACCACTTTTCGCACCTGTGTTAGTGTTGAAAAACCACTTTTCGCACTTGTGTTGGTGCAGGAACCCACTTTTGCACTTGTATTAGTGTGGAAAAAACACTTTTTGCACTTGTGATAGTGTTGAAAAACCACTATTCGCACTTGTGTTAGTGTTGAAAAAACACTTTTCGCACTTGTGTTAGTGTTGAAAAACCACTTTTCGCACTTGTGTTCGTGTTGAAAAACCACTTTTCGCACTTGTGTTGGTGCAGGAAACCACTTTTGCACTTGTATTAGTGTGGAAAAACTACTTTTCACACTTGTGTTAGTGTTGAAAAACCACTTTTCGCACTTGTGTTAGTGTTGAAAAACCACTTTTCGCACTTGTGTTCGTGTTGAAAAACCACTTTTCGCACTTGTGTTGGTGCAGGAAACCACTTTTGCACTTGTATTAGTGTGGAAAAAACACTTTTCGCACTTGTGTTAGTGTTGAAGAACCACTTTTCGCACTTGTGTTAGTGTTGAAAAACCACTTTTCGCACTTGTGTTGGTGCAGGAAACCACTTTTGCACTTGTATTAGTGTGGAAAAAACACTTTTTGCACTTGTGATAGTGTTGAAAAACCACTTTTCGCACTTGTGTTTAGTGTTGAAATACCACTTTACGCACTTGTGTTGGTGCAGGAAACCACTTTTGCACTTGTATTAGTGTGGAAAAAACACTTTTTGCACTTGTGATAGTGTTGAAAAACGACTTTTCGCACTTGTGTTAGTGTTGAAAAACCACTTTTCGCACTTGTGTTGGTGCAGGAAACCACTTTTGCACTTGTATTAGTGTGGAAAAACCACTTTTCGCACTTGTGTTAGTGTTGAAAAACCACTTTTCGCACTTGTGTTAGTGTTGAAAAACCACTTTTTGCACTTGTGTTAGTGTTGAAAAACCACTTTTCGCACTTGTGTTGGTGCAGGAAACCACTTTTGCACTTGTATTAGTGTGGAAAAAACACTTTTCGCACTTGTGTTAGTGTTGAAGAACCACTTTTCGCACTTGTGTTAGTGTTGAAAAACCACTTTTCGCACTTGTGTTGGTGCAGGAAACCACTTTTGCACTTGTATTAGTGTGGAAAAAACACTTTTTGCACTTGTGATAGTGTTGAAAAACCACTTTTCGCACTTGTGTTAGTGTTGAAATACCACTTTACGCACTTGTGTTGGTGCAGTAAACCACTTTTGCACTTGTATTAGTGTGGAAAAAACACTTTTTGCACTTGTGATAGTGTTGAAAAACGACTTTTCGCACTTGTGTTAGTGTTGAAAAACCACTTTTCGCACTTGTGTTGGTGCAGGTAACCACTTTTGCACTTGTATTAGTGTGGAAAAACCACTTTTCGCACTTGCGTTAGTGTTGAAAAACCACTTTTCGCACCTGTGTTAGTGTTGAAAAACCACTTTTCGCGCTTGTGTTGGTGCAGGAACCCACTTTTGCACTTGTATTAGAGTGGAAAAAACACTTTTTGCACTTGTGATAGTGTTGAAAAACCACTTTTCGCACTTGTGTTAGTGTTGAAAAAACACTTTTCGCACTTGTGTTAGTGTTGAAAAACCACTTTTCGCACTTGTGTTCATGCAGGAAACCACTTTTGCACTTGTATTAGTGTGGGAAAAACACTTTTCGCACTTGTGATAGTGTTGAAAAACCACTTTTCGCACTTGTGTTAGTGTTGAAAAACCACTTTTCGCACTTGTGTTAGTGTTGAAATACCACTTTTCGCACTTGTGTTCGTGCAGGAAACCACTTTTGCACTTGTATTAGTGTGGAAAAAACACTTTTCGCACTTGTGATAGTGTTGAAAAACCACTTTTCGCACTTGTGTTAGTGTTGAAAAACCACTTTTCGCACTTGTGTTGGTGCAGGAAACCACTTTTGCACTTGTATTAGTGTGGAAAAACTACTTTTCACACTTGTGTTAGTGTTGAAAAACCACTTTTCGCACTTGTGTTAGTGTTGAAAAACCACTTTTCGCACTTGTGTTCGTGTTGAAAAACCACTTTTCGCACTTGTGTTGGTGCAGGAAACCACTTTTGCACTTGTATTAGTGTGGAAAAAACACTTTTCGCACTTGTGTTAGTGTTGAAGAACCACTTTTCGCACTTGTGTTAGTGTTGAAAAACCACTTTTCGCACTTGTGTTGGTGCAGGAAACCACTTTTGCACTTGTATTAGTGTGGAAAAAACACTTTTTGCACTTGTGATAGTGTTGAAAAACCACTTTTCGCACTTGTGTTAGTGTTGAAATACCACTTTACGCACTTGTGTTGGTGCAGGAAACCACTTTTGCACTTGTATTAGTGTGGAAAAAACACTTTTTGCACTTGTGATAGTGTTGAAAAACGACTTTTCGCACTTGTGTTAGTGTTGAAAAACCACTTTTCGCACTTGTGTTGGTGCAGGAAACCACTTTTGCACTTGTATTAGTGTGGAAAAACCACTTTTCGCACTTGTGTTAGTGTTGAAAAACCACTTTTCGCACTTGTGTTAGTGTTGAAAAACCACTTTTTGCACTTGTGTTAGTGTTGAAAAACCACTTTTCGCACTTGTGTTGGTGCAGGAAACCACTTTTGCACTTGTATTAGTGTGGAAAAAACACTTTTCGCACTTGTGTTAGTGTTGAAGAACCACTTTTCGCACTTGTGTTAGTGTTGAAAAACCACTTTTCGCACTTGTGTTGGTGCAGGAAACCACTTTTGCACTTGTATTAGTGTGGAAAAAACACTTTTTGCACTTGTGATAGTGTTGAAAAACCACTTTTCGCACTTGTGTTAGTGTTGAAATACCACTTTACGCACTTGTGTTGGTGCAGGAAACCACTTTTGCACTTGTATTAGTGTGGAAAAAACACTTTTTGCACTTGTGATAGTGTTGAAAAACGACTTTTCGCACTTGTGTTAGTGTTGAAAAACCACTTTTCGCACTTGTGTTGGTGCAGGTAACCACTTTTGCACTTGTATTAGTGTGGAAAAACCACTTTTCGCACTTGCGTTAGTGTTGAAAAACCACTTTTCGCACCTGTGTTAGTGTTGAAAAACCACTTTTCGCGCTTGTGTTGGTGCAGGAACCCACTTTTGCACTTGTATTAGAGTGGAAAAAACACTTTTTGCACTTGTGATAGTGTTGAAAAACCACTTTTCGCACTTGTGTTAGTGTTGAAAAAACACTTTTCGCACTTGTGTTAGTGTTGAAAAACCACTTTTCGCACTTGTGTTCATGCAGGAAACCACTTTTGCACTTGTATTAGTGTGGGAAAAACACTTTTCGCACTTGTGATAGTGTTGAAAAACCACTTTTCGCACTTGTGTTAGTGTTGAAAAACCACTTTTCGCACTTGTGTTAGTGTTGAAATACCACTTTTCGCACTTGTGTTCGTGCAGGAAACCACTTTTGCACTTGTATTAGTGTGGAAAAAACACTTTTCGCACTTGTGATAGTGTTGAAAAACCACTTTTCGCACTTGTGTTAGTGTTGAAAAACCACTTTTCGCACTTGTGTTGGTGCAGGAAACCACTTTTGCACTTGTATTAGTGTGGAAAAACTACTTTTCACACTTGTGTTAGTGTTGAAAAACCACTTTTCGCACTTGTGTTAGTGTTGAAAAACCACTTTTCGCACTTGTGTTCGTGTTGAAAAACCACTTTTCGCACTTGTGTTGGTGCAGGAAACCACTTTTGCACTTGTATTAGTGTGGAAAAAACACTTTTCGCACTTGTGTTAGTGTTGAAGAACCACTTTTCGCACTTGTGTTAGTGTTGAAAAACCACTTTTCGCACTTGTGTTGGTGCAGGAAACCACTTTTGCACTTGTATTAGTGTGGAAAAAACACTTTTTGCACTTGTGATAGTGTTGAAAAACCACTTTTCGCACTTGTGTTAGTGTTGAAATACCACTTTACGCACTTGTGTTGGTGCAGGAAACCACTTTTGCACTTGTATTAGTGTGGAAAAAACACTTTTTGCACTTGTGATAGTGTTGAAAAACGACTTTTCGCACTTGTGTTAGTGTTGAAAAACCACTTTTCGCACTTGTGTTGGTGCAGGAAACCACTTTTGCACTTGTATTAGTGTGGAAAAACCACTTTTCGCACTTGTGTTAGTGTTGAAAAACCACTTTTCGCACCTGTGTTAGTGTTGAAAAACCACTTTTCGCACTTGTGTTGGTGCAGGAACCCACTTTTGCACTTGTATTAGTGTGGAAAAAACACTTTTTGCACTTGTGATAGTGTTGAAAAACCACTATTCGCACTTGTGTTAGTGTTGAAAAAACACTTTTCGCACTTGTGTTAGTGTTGAAAAACCACTTTTCACGCTTGTGTTAGTGTTGAAAAACCACTTTTCGCACTTGTGTTAGTGTTGAAAAACCACTTTTCGCACTTGTGTTAGTGTTGAAAAAACACTTTTCGCACTTGTGATAGTGTTGAAAAACCACTTTTTGCGCTTGTGTTAGTGTTGAAAAACCACTTTTCGCACTTGTGTTAGTGTTGAAAAACCACTTTTCGCAATTGTGTTGGTGTAGGAAACCACTTTTGCACTTGTATTAGTGTGGAAAAAACACTTTTTGCACTTGTGATAGTGTTGAAAAACGACTTTTCGCACTTGTGTTAGTGTTGAAAAACCACTTTTCGCACTTGTGTTGGTGCAGGTAACCACTTTTGCACTTGTATTAGTGTGGAAAAACCACTTTTCGCACTTGTGTTAGTGTTGAAAAACCACTTTTCGCACCTGTGTTAGTGTTGAAAAACCACTTTTCGCGCTTGTGTTGGTGCAGGAACCCACTTTTGCACTTGTATTAGAGTGGAAAAAACACTTTTTGCACTTGTGTTAGTGTTGAAATACCACTTTACGCACTTGTGTTGGTGCAGGAAACCACTTTTGCACTTGTATTAGTGTGGAAAAAACACTTTTTGCACTTGTGATAGTGTTGAAAAACGACTTTTCGCACTTGTGTTAGTGTTGAAAAACCACTTTTCGCACTTGTGTTGGTGCAGGAAACCACTTTTGCACTTGTATTAGTGTGGAAAAACCACTTTTCGCACTTGTGTTAGTGTTGAAAAACCACTTTTCACACCTGTGTTAGTGTTGAAAAACCACTTTTCGCACTTGTGTTGGTGCAGGAACCCACTTTTGCACTTGTATTAGAGTGGAAAAAACACTTTTTGCACTTGTGATAGTGTTGAAAAACCACTATTCGCACTTGTGTTAGTGTTGAAAAAACACTTTTCGCACTTGTGTTAGTGTTGAAAAACCACTTTTCACGCTTGTGTTAGTGTTGAAAAACCACTTTTCGCACTTGTGTTAGTGTTGAAAAACCACTTTTCGCACTTGTGTTAGTGTTGAAAAAACACTTTTCGCACTTGTGATAGTGTTGAAAAACCACTTTTCGCGCTTGTGTTAGAGTTGAAAAACCACTTTTCACAATTGTGTTAGTGTTGAAAAACCACTTTTTGCACTTGTGTTGGTGTAGGAAACCACTTTTGCACTTGTATTAGTGTGGAAAAAACACTTTTTGCACTTGTGATAGTGTTGAAAAACCACTTTTCGCACTTGTGTTAGTGTTGAAAAACCACTTTTCGCACTTGTGTTAGTGTTGAAAAACCACTTTTCGCACTTGTGTTGGTGCAGGAAACCACTTTTGCACTTGTATTAGTGTGGAAAAAACAATTTTCGCACTTGTGATAGTGTTGAAAAACCACTTTTTGCACTTGTGTTAGTGTTGAAAAACCACTTTTCGCACTTGTGTTGGTGCAGGAAACTACTTTTGCACTTGTATTAGTGTGGAAAAACCACTTTTCGCACTTGTGTTAGTGTTGAAAAACCACTTTTCGCACTTGTGTTAGTGTTGAAAAACCACTTTTTGCACTTGTGTTAGTGTTGAAAAACCACTTTTCGCACTTGTGTTGGTGCAGGAAACCACTTTTGCACTTGTATTAGTGTGGAAAAAACACTTTTCGCACTTGTGTTAGTGTTGAAGAACCACTTTTCGCACTTGTGTTAGTGTTGAAAAACCACTTTTCGCACTTGTGTTGGTGCAGGAAACCACTTTTGCACTTGTATTAGTGTGGAAAAAACACTTTTTGCACTTGTGATAGTGTTGAAAAACCACTTTTCGCACTTGTGTTAGTGTTGAAATACCACTTTACGCACTTGTGTTGGTGCAGGAAACCACTTTTGCACTTGTATTAGTGTGGAAAAAACACTTTTTGCACTTGTGATAGTGTTGAAAAACGACTTTTCGCACTTGTGTTAGTGTTGAAAAACCACTTTTCGCACTTGTGTTGGTGCAGGTAACCACTTTTGCACTTGTATTAGTGTGGAAAAACCACTTTTCGCACTTGCGTTAGTGTTGAAAAACCACTTTTCGCACCTGTGTTAGTGTTGAAAAACCACTTTTCGCGCTTGTGTTGGTGCAGGAACCCACTTTTGCACTTGTATTAGAGTGGAAAAAACACTTTTTGCACTTGTGATAGTGTTGAAAAACCACTTTTCGCACTTGTGTTAGTGTTGAAAAAACACTTTTCGCACTTGTGTTAGTGTTGAAAAACCACTTTTCGCACTTGTGTTCATGCAGGAAACCACTTTTGCACTTGTATTAGTGTGGGAAAAACACTTTTCGCACTTGTGATAGTGTTGAAAAACCACTTTTCGCACTTGTGTTAGTGTTGAAAAACCACTTTTCGCACTTGTGTTAGTGTTGAAATACCACTTTTCGCACTTGTGTTCGTGCAGGAAACCACTTTTGCACTTGTATTAGTGTGGAAAAAACACTTTTCGCACTTGTGATAGTGTTGAAAAACCACTTTTCGCACTTGTGTTAGTGTTGAAAAACCACTTTTCGCACTTGTGTTGGTGCAGGAAACCACTTTTGCACTTGTATTAGTGTGGAAAAACCACTTTTCGCACTTGTGTTAGTGTTGAAAAACCACTTTTCGCACTTGTGTTAGTGATAAAAAACCACTTTTCGCACTTGTGTTAGTGTTGAAAAACCACTTTTCGCACTTGTGTTGGTGCAGGAAACCACTTTTGCACTTGTATTAGTGTGGAAAAAACACTTTTTGCACTTGTGATAGTGTTGAAAAACCACTTTTCGCATTTGTGTTAGTGTTGAAATACCACTTTTCGCACTTGTGTTGGTGCAGGAAACCACTTTTGCACTTGTATTAGTGTGGAAAAAACACTTTTTGCACTTGTGATAGTGTTGAAAAACGACTTTTCGCACTTGTGTTAGTGTTGAAAAACCACTTTTCGCACTTGTGTTAGTGTTGAAAAACCACTTTTCGCACTTGTGTTGGTGCAGGAAACCACTTTTGCACTTGTATTAATGTGGAAAAACCACTTTCGCACTTGTGTTAGTGTTGAAAAACCACTTTTCGCACTTGTGTTAGTGTTGAAAAACCACTTTTCGCACTTGTGTTGGTGCAGGAAACCACTTTTGCACTTGTATTAGTGTGGAAAAACCACTTTTCGCACTTGTGTTAGTGTTGAAAAACCACTTTTCGCACCTGTGTTAGTGTTGAAAAACCACTTTTCGCACTTGTGTTGGTGCAGGAACCCACTTTTGCACTTGTATTAGAGTGGAAAAAACACTTTTTGCACTTGTGATAGTGTTGAAAAACCACTTTTCGCACTTGTGTTAGTGTTGAAAAAACACTTTTCGCACTTGTGTTAGTGCTGAAAAACCACTTTTCGCACTTGTGTTCGTGCAGGAAACCACTTTTGCACTTGTATTAGTGTGGAAAAAACACTTTTCGCACTTGTGATAGTGTTGAAAAACCACTTTTCGCACTTGTGTTAGTGTTGAAAAACCACTTTTCGCACTTGTGTTGGTGCAGGAAACCACTTTTGCACTTGTATTAGTGTGGAAAAACCACTTTTCGCACTTGTGTTAGTGTTGAAAAACCACTTTTCACGCTTGTGTTAGTGTTGAAAAACCACTTTTCGCACTTGTGTTAGTGTTGAAAAACCACTTTTCGCACTTGTGTTAGTGTTGAAAAAACACTTTTCGCACTTGTGATAGTGTTGAAAAACCACTTTTTGCGCTTGTGTTAGTGTTGAAAAACCACTTTTCGCACTTGTGTTAGTGTTGAAAAACCACTTTTCGCAATTGTGTTGGTGTAGGAAACCACTTTTGCACTTGTATTAGTGTGGAAAAAACACTTTTTGCACTTGTGATAGTGTTGAAAAACGACTTTTCGCACTTGTGTTAGTGTTGAAAAACCACTTTTCGCACTTGTGTTGGTGCAGGTAACCACTTTTGCACTTGTATTAGTGTGGAAAAACCACTTTTCGCACTTGTGTTAGTGTTGAAAAACCACTTTTCGCACCTGTGTTAGTGTTGAAAAACCACTTTTCGCGCTTGTGTTGGTGCAGGAACCCACTTTTGCACTTGTATTAGAGTGGAAAAAACACTTTTTGCACTTGTGTTAGTGTTGAAATACCACTTTACGCACTTGTGTTGGTGCAGGAAACCACTTTTGCACTTGTATTAGTGTGGAAAAAACACTTTTTGCACTTGTGATAGTGTTGAAAAACGACTTTTCGCACTTGTGTTAGTGTTGAAAAACCACTTTTCGCACTTGTGTTGGTGCAGGAAACCACTTTTGCACTTGTATTAGTGTGGAAAAACCACTTTTCGCACTTGTGTTAGTGTTGAAAAACCACTTTTCACACCTGTGTTAGTGTTGAAAACCACTTTTCGCACTTGTGTTGGTGCAGGAACCCACTTTTGCACTTGTATTAGAGTGGAAAAAACACTTTTTGCACTTGTGATAGTGTTGAAAAACCACTATTCGCACTTGTGTTAGTGTTGAAAAAACACTTTTCGCACTTGTGTTAGTGTTGAAAAACCACTTTTCACGCTTGTGTTAGTGTTGAAAAACCACTTTTCGCACTTGTGTTAGTGTTGAAAAACCACTTTTCGCACTTGTGTTAGTGTTGAAAAAACACTTTTCGCACTTGTGATAGTGTTGAAAAACCACTTTTCGCGCTTGTGTTAGAGTTGAAAAACCACTTTTCGCAATTGTGTTAGTGTTGAAAAACCACTTTTTGCACTTGTGTTGGTGTAGGAAACCACTTTTGCACTTGTATTAGTGTGGAAAAAACACTTTTTGCACTTGTGATAGTGTTGAAAAACCACTTTTCGCACTTGTGTTAGTGTTGAAAAACCACTTTTCGCACTTGTGTTAGTGTTGAAAAACCACTTTTCGCACTTGTGTTGGTGCAGGAAACCACTTTTGCACTTGTATTAGTGTGGAAAAAACAATTTTCGCACTTGTGATAGTGTTGAAAAACCACTTTTTGCACTTGTGTTAGTGTTGAAAAACCACTTTTCGCACTTGTGTTGGTGCAGGAAACTACTTTTGCACTTGTATTAGTGTGGAAAAACCACTTTTCGCACTTGTGTTAGTGTTGAAAAACCACTTTTCGCACTTGTGTTAGTGTTGAAAAACCACTTTTTGCACTTGTGTTAGTGTTGAAAAACCACTTTTCGCACTTGTGTTGGTGCAGGAAACCACTTTTGCACTTGTATTAGTGTGGAAAAAACACTTTTCGCACTTGTGTTAGTGTTGAAGAACCACTTTTCGCACTTGTGTTAGTGTTGAAAAACCACTTTTCGCACTTGTGTTGGTGCAGGAAACCACTTTTGCACTTGTATTAGTGTGGAAAAAACACTTTTTGCACTTGTGATAGTGTTGAAAAACCACTTTTCGCACTTGTGTTAGTGTTGAAATACCACTTTACGCACTTGTGTTGGTGCAGGAAACCACTTTTGCACTTGTATTAGTGTGGAAAAAACACTTTTTGCACTTGTGATAGTGTTGAAAAACGACTTTTCGCACTTGTGTTAGTGTTGAAAAACCACTTTTCGCACTTGTGTTGGTGCAGGTAACCACTTTTGCACTTGTATTAGTGTGGAAAAACCACTTTTCGCACTTGCGTTAGTGTTGAAAAACCACTTTTCGCACCTGTGTTAGTGTTGAAAAACCACTTTTCGCGCTTGTGTTGGTGCAGGAACCCACTTTTGCACTTGTATTAGAGTGGAAAAAACACTTTTTGCACTTGTGATAGTGTTGAAAAACCACTTTTCGCACTTGTGTTAGTGTTGAAAAAACACTTTTCGCACTTGTGTTAGTGTTGAAAAACCACTTTTCGCACTTGTGTTCATGCAGGAAACCACTTTTGCACTTGTATTAGTGTGGGAAAAACACTTTTCGCACTTGTGATAGTGTTGAAAAACCACTTTTCGCACTTGTGTTAGTGTTGAAAAACCACTTTTCGCACTTGTGTTAGTGTTGAAATACCACTTTTCGCACTTGTGTTCGTGCAGGAAACCACTTTTGCACTTGTATTAGTGTGGAAAAAACACTTTTCGCACTTGTGATAGTGTTGAAAAACCACTTTTCGCACTTGTGTTAGTGTTGAAAAACCACTTTTCGCACTTGTGTTGGTGCAGGAAACCACTTTTGCACTTGTATTAGTGTGGAAAAACCACTTTTCGCACTTGTGTTAGTGTTGAAAAACCACTTTTCGCACTTGTGTTAGTGATAAAAAACCACTTTTCGCACTTGTGTTAGTGTTGAAAAACCACTTTTCGCACTTGTGTTGGTGCAGGAAACCACTTTTGCACTTGTATTAGTGTGGAAAAAACACTTTTTGCACTTGTGATAGTGTTGAAAAACCACTTTTCGCATTTGTGTTAGTGTTGAAATACCACTTTTCGCACTTGTGTTGGTGCAGGAAACCACTTTTGCACTTGTATTAGTGTGGAAAAAACACTTTTTGCACTTGTGATAGTGTTGAAAAACGACTTTTCGCACTTGTGTTAGTGTTGAAAAACCACTTTTCGCACTTGTGTTAGTGTTGAAAAACCACTTTTCGCACTTGTGTTGGTGCAGGAAACCACTTTTGCACTTGTATTAATGTGGAAAAACCACTTTCGCACTTGTGTTAGTGTTGAAAAACCACTTTTCGCACTTGTGTTAGTGTTGAAAAACCACTTTTCGCACTTGTGTTGGTGCAGGAAACCACTTTTGCACTTGTATTAGTGTGGAAAAACCACTTTTCGCACTTGTGTTAGTGTTGAAAAACAACTTTTCGCACCTGTGTTAGTGTTGAAAAACCACTTTTCGCACTTGTGTTGGTGCAGGAACCCACTTTTGCACTTGTATTAGAGTGGAAAAAACACTTTTTGCACTTGTGATAGTGTTGAAAAACCACTTTTCGCACTTGTGTTAGTGTTGAAAAAACACTTTTCGCACTTGTGTTAGTGCTGAAAAACCACTTTTCGCACTTGTGTTCGTGCAGGAAACCACTTTTGCACTTGTATTAGTGTGGAAAAAACACTTTTCGCACTTGTGATAGTGTTGAAAAACCACTTTTCGCACTTGTGTTAGTGTTGAAAAACCACTTTTCGCACTTGTGTTGGTGCAGGAAACCACTTTTGCACTTGTATTAGTGTGGAAAAACCACTTTTCGCACTTGTGTTAGTGTTGAAAAACCACTTTTCGCACTTGTGTTAGTGATAAAAAACCATTTTTCGCACTTGTGTTAGTGTTGAAAAACCACTTTTCGCACTTGTGTTGGTGCAGGAAACCACTTTTGCACTTGTATTAGTGTGGAAAAAACACTTTTTGCACTTGTGATAGTGTTGAAAAACCACTTTTCGCACTTGTGTTAGTGTTGAAATACCACTTTTCGCACTTGTGTTGGTGCAGGAAACCACTTTTGCACTTGTATTAGTGTGGAAAAACACTTTTTGCACTTGTGATAGTGTTGAAAAACGACTTTTCGCACTTGTGTTAGTGTTGAAAAACCACTTTTCGCACTTGTGTTAGTGTTGAAAAACCACTTTTCGCACTTGTGTTGGTGCAGGAAACCACTTTTGCACTTGTATTAGTGTGGAAAAACCACTTTCGCACTTGTGTTAGTGTTGAAAAACCACTTTTCGCACTTGTGTTAGTGTTGAAAAACCACTTTTCGCACTTGTGTTGGTGCAGGAAACCACTTTTGCACTTGTATTAGTGCGGAAAAAACACTTTTTGCACTTGTGATAGTGTTGAAAAACCACTTTTCGCACTTGTGTTAGTGTTGAAATACCACTTTTCGCACTTGTGTTGGTGCAGGAAACCACTTTTGCACTTGTATTAGTGTGGAAAAACCACTTTTCGCACTTGTGTTAGTGTTGAAAAACCACTTTTCACACCTGTGTTAGTGTTGAAAAACCACTTTTCGCACTTGTGTTGGTGCAGGACACCACTTTTGCACTTGTATTAGTGTGGAAAAAACACTTTTTGCACTTGTGATAGTGTTGAAAACCCACTTTTCGCACTTGTGTTAGTGTTGAAAAACCACTTTTCGCACTTTTGTTAGTGTTGAAAAACCACTTTTCGCACTTGTGTTGGTGCAGGAAACCACTTTTGCACTTGTATTAGTGTGGAAAAAACACTTTTCGCACTTGTGATAGTGTTGAAAAACCACTTTTCGCGCTTGTGTTAGTGTTGAAAAACCACTTTTCGCACTTGTGTTAGTGTTGAAAAACCACTTTTCGCACTTGTGTTGGTGTAGGAAACCACTTTTGCACTTGTATTAGTGTGGAAAAAACACTTTTTGCACTTGTGATAGTGTTGAAAAACCACTTTTCGCACTTGTGTTAGTGTTGAAAAACCACTTTTCGCACTTGTGTTGGTGCAGGAAACCACTTTTGCACTTGTATTAGTGTGGAAAAACCACTTTTCGCACTTGTGTTAGTGTTGAAAAACCACTTTTCGCACTTGTGTTAGTGTTGAAAAACCACTTTTCGCACTTGTGTTAGTGTTGAAAAACCACTTTGCGCACTTGTGTTGGTGCAGGAAACCACTTTTGCACTTGTATTAGTGTGGAAAAAACACTTTTTGCACTTGTGATAGTGTTGAAAAACCACTTTTCGCACTTGTGTTAGTGTTGAAAAACCACTTTTCGCACTTGTGTTGGTGCAGGAAACCACTTTTGCACTTGTATTAGTGCAGGAAACCACTTTCGCACTTGTGTTAGTGTTGAAAAACCACTTTTCGCACTTGTGTTAGTGTTGAAAAACCACTTTTCGCACTTGTGTTAGTGTTGAAAAACCACTTTTCGCACTTGTGTTGGTGCAGGAAACCACTTTTGCACTTGTATTAGTGTGGAAAAACCACTTTTCGCACTTGTGTTAGTGTTGAAAAACCACTTTTCGCACTTGTGTTAGTGTTGAAAAACCACTTTTCGCACTTGTGTTAGTGTTGAAAAACCACTTTTCGCACTTGTGTTGGTGCAGGAAACCACTTTTGCACTTGTATTAGTGTGGAAAAAACACTTTTCGCACTTGTGTTAGTGTGGAAGAACCACTTTTCGCACTTGTGTTAGTGTTGAAAAACCACTTTTCGCACTTGTGTTGGTGCAGGAAACCACTTTTGCACTTGTATTAGTGTGGAAAAAACACTTTTTGCACTTGTGATAGTGTTGAAAAACCACTTTTCGCACTTGTGTTAGTGTTGAAATACCACTTTTCGCACTTGTGTTGGTGCAGGAAACCACTTTTGCACTTGTATTAGTGTGGAAAAAACACTTTTTGCACTTGTGATAGTGTTGAAAAACGACTTTTCGCACTTGTGTTAGTGTTGAAAAACCACTTTTTGCACTTGTGTTGGTGCAGGAAACCACTTTTGCACTTGTATTAGTGTGGAAAAACCACTTTTCGCACTTGTGTTAGTGTTGAAAAACCACTTTTCGCACATGTGTTAGTGTTGAAAAACCACTTTTCGCACTTGTGTTGTTGCAGGAACCCACTTTTGCACTTGTATTAGAGTGGAAAAAACACTTTTTGCACTTGTGATAGTGTTGAAAAACCACTTTTCGCACTTGTGTTAGTGTTGAAAAAACACTTTTCGCACTTGTGTTAGTGTTGAAAAACCACTTTTCGCACTTGTGTTCGTGCAGGAAACCACTTTTGCACTTGTATTAGTGTGGAAAAAACACTTTTCGCACTTGTGATAGTGTTGAAAAACCACTTTTCGCACTTGTGTTAGTGTTGAAAAACCACTTTTCGCACTTGTGTTGGTGCAGGAAACCACTTTTGCACTTGTATTAGTGTGGAAAAACCACTTTTCGCACTTGTGTTAGTGTTGAAAAACCACTTTTCGCACTTGTGTTAGTGATAAAAAACCACTTTTCGCACTTGTGTTAGTGTTGAAAAACCACTTTTCGCACTTGTGTTGGTGCAGGAAACCACTTTTGCACTTGTATTAGTGTGGAAAAAACACTTTTTGCACTTGTGATAGTGTTGAAAAACCACTTTTCGCATTTGTGTTAGTGTTGAAATACCACTTTTCGCACTTGTGTTGGTGCAGGAAACCACTTTTGCACTTGTATTAGTGTGGAAAAAACACTTTTTGCACTTGTGATAGTGTTGAAAAATGACTTTTCGCACTTGTGTTAGTGTTGAAAAACCACTTTTCGCACTTGTGTTAGTGTTGAAAAACCACTTTTCGCACTTGTGTTGGTGCAGGAAACCACTTTTGCACTTGTATTAGTGTGGAAAAACCACTTTCGCACTTGTGTTAGTGTTGAAAAACCACTTTTCGCACTTGTGTTAGTGTTGAAAATCCACTTTTCGCACTTGTGTTGGTGCAGGAAACCACTTTTGCACTTGTATTAGTGCGGAAAAAACACTTTTTGCACTTGTGATAGTGTTGAAAAAGCACTTTTCGCACTTGTGTTAGTGTTGAAATACCACTTTTCGCACTTGTGTTGGTGCAGGAAACCACTTTTGCACTTGTATTAGTGTGGAAAAACCACTTTTCGCACTTGTGTTAGTGTTGAAAAACCACTTTTCACACCTGTGTTAGTGTTGAAAAACCACTTTTCGCACTTGTGTTGGTGCAGGACACCACTTTTGCACTTGTATTAGTGTGGAAAAAACACTTTTTGCACTTGTGATAGTGTTGAAAACCCACTTTTCGCACTTGTGTTAGTGTTGAAAAACCACTTTTCGCACGTGTGTTAGTGTTGAAAAACCACTTTTCGCACTTGTGTTCGTGCAGGAAACCACTTTTGCACTTGTATTAGTGTGGAAAAAACACTTTTCGCACTTGTGACAGTGTTGAAAAACCACTTTTCGCGCTTGTGTTAGTGTTGAAAAACCACTTTTCGCACTTGTGTTAGTGTTGAAAAACCACTTTTCGCACTTGTGTTGGTGTAGGAAACCACTTTTGCACTTGTATTAGTGTGGAAAAAACACTTTTTGCACTTGTGATAGTGTTGAAAAACCACTTTTCGCACTTGTGTTAGTGTTGAAAAACCACTTTTCGCACTTGTGTTAGTGTTGAAAAACCACTTTTCGCACTTGTGTTGGTGCAGGAAACCACTTTTGCACTTGTATTAGTGTGGAAAAAACACTTTTCGCACTTGTGATAGTGTTGAAAAACCACTTTTCGCACTTGTGTTAGTGTTGAAAAACCACTTTTCGCACTTGTGTTGGTGCAGGAAACCACTTTTGCACTTGTATTAGTGTGGAAAAACCACTTTTCGCACTTGTGTTAGTGTTGAAAAACCACTTTTCGCACTTGTGTTAGTGTTGAAAAACCACTTTTCGCACTTGTGTTAGTGTTGAAAAACCACTTTTCGCACTTGTGTTGGTGCAGGAAACCACTTTTGCACTTGTATTAGTGTGGAAAAAACACTTTTTGCACTTGTGATAGTGTTGAAAAACCACTTTTCGCACTTGTGTTAGTGTTGAAATACCACTTTACGCACTTGTGTTGGTGCAGGAAACCACTTTTGCACTTGTATTAGTGTGGAAAAAACACTTTTTGCACTTGTGATAGTGTTGAAAAACGACTTTTCGCACTTGTGTTAGTGTTGAAAAACCACTTTTCGCACTTGTGTTGGTGCAGGAAACCACTTTTGCACTTGTATTAGTGTGGAAAAACCACTTTTCGCACTTGTGTTAGTGTTGAAAAACCACTTTTCGCACCTGTGTTAGTGTTGAAAAACCACTTTTCGCACTTGTGTTGGTGCAGGAACCCACTTTTGCACTTGTATTAGAGTGGAAAAAACACTTTTCGCACTTGTGTTAGTGTTGAAAAACCACTTTTCACGCTTGTGTTAGTGTTGAAAAACCACTTTTCGCACTTGTGTTAGTGTTAAAAAACCACTTTTCGCACTTGTGTTAGTGTTGAAAAAACACTTTTCGCACTTGTGATAGTGTTGAAAAACCACTTTTCGCGCTTGTGTTAGTGTTGAAAAACCACTTTTCACACTTGTGTTAGTGTTGAAAAACCACTTTTCGCACTTGTGTTGGTGTAGGAAACCACTTTTGCACTTGTATTAGTGTGGAAAAACACTTTTTGCACTTGTGATAGTGTTGAAAAACCACTTTTCGCACTTGTGTTAGTGTTGAAAAACCACTTTTCGCACTTGTGTTAGTGTTGAAAAACCACTTTTCGCACTTGTGTTGGTGCAGGAAACCACTTTTGCACTTGTATTAGTGTGGAAAAAACACTTTTCGCACTTGTGATAGTGTTGAAAAACCACTTTTCGCACTTGTGTTAGTGTTGAAAAACCACTTTTCGCACTTGTGTTGGTGCAGGAAACCACTTTTGCACTTGTATTAGTGTGGAAAAACCACTTTTCGCACTTGTGTTAGTGTTGAAAAACCACTTTTCGCACTTGTGTTAGTGTTGAAAAACCACTTTTCGCACTTGTGTTAGTGTTGAAAAACCACTTTTCGCACTTGTGTTGGTGCAGGAAACCACTTTTGCACTTGTATTAGTGTGGAAAAAACACTTTTCGCACTTGTGTTAGTGTTGAAGAACCACTTTTCGCACTTGTGTTAGTGTTGAAAAACCACTTTTCGCACTTGTGTTGGTGCAGGAAACCACTTTTGCACTTGTATTAGTGTGGAAAAAACACTTTTTGCACTTGTGATAGTGTTGAAAAACCACTTTTCGCACTTGTGTTAGTGTTGAAATACCACTTTACGCACTTGTGTTGGTGCAGGAAGCCACTTTTGCACTTGTATTAGTGTGGAAAAAACAATTTTTGCACTTGTGATAGTGTTGAAAAACGACTTTTCGCACTTGTGTTGGTGTAGGAAACCACTTTTGCACTTGTATTAGTGTGGAAAAAACACTTTTTGCACTTGTGATAGTGTTGAAAAACCACTTTTCGCACTTCTGTTAGTGTTGAAAAACCACTTTTCGCACCTGTGTTAGTGTTGAAAAACCACTTTTCGCGCTTGTGTTGGTGCAGGAACCCACTTTTGCACTTGTATTAGAGTGGAAAAAACACTTTTTGCACTTGTGATAGTGTTGAAAAACCACTTTTCGCACTTGTGTTAGTGTTGAAAAACCACTTTTCGCACTTGTGTTCATGCAGGAAACCACTTTTGCACTTGTATTAGTGTGGAAAAACCACTTTTCGCACTTGTGATAGTGTTGAAAAACCACTTTTCGCACTTGTGTTAGTGTTGAAAAACCACTTTTCGCACTTGTGTTAGTGTTGAAATACCACTTTTCGCACTTGTGTTCGTGCAGGAAACCACTTTTGCACTTGTATTAGTGTGGAAAAAACACTTTTCGCACTTGTGATAGTGTTGAAAAACCACTTTTCGCACTTGTGTTAGTGTTGAAAAACCACTTTCGCACTTGTGTTGGTGCAGGAAACCACTTTTGCACTTGTATTAGTGTGGAAAAACCACTTTGCGCACTTGTGTTAGTGTTGAAAAACCACTTTTCGCACTTGTGTTAGTGATAAAAAACCACTTTTCGCACTTGTGTTAGTGTTGAAAAACCACTTTTCGCACTTGTGTTGGTGCAGGAAACCACTTTTGCACTTGTATTAGTGTGGAAAAAACACTTTTTGCACTTGTGATAGTGTTGAAAAACCACTTTTCGCATTTGTGTTAGTGTTGAAATACCACTTTTCGCACTTGTGTTGGTGCAGGAAACCACTTTTGCACTTGTATTAGTGTGGAAAAAACACTTTTTGCACTTGTGATAGTGTTGAAAAACGACTTTTCGCACTTGTGTTAGTGTTGAAAAACCACTTTTCGCACTTGTGTTAGTGTTGAAAAACCACTTTTCGCACTTGTGTTGGTGCAGGAAACCACTTTTGCACTTGTATTAGTGTGGAAAAACCACTTTCGCACTTGTGTTAGTGTTGAAAAACCACTTTTCGCACTTGTGTTAGTGTTGAAAAACCACTTTTCGCACTTGTGTTGGTGCAGGAAACCACTTTTGCACTTGTATTAGTGTGGAAAAACCACTTTTCGCACTTGTGTTAGTGTTGAAAAACCACTTTTCGCACTTGTGTTAGTGTTGAAAAAATACTTTTCGCACTTGTGTTAGTGTTGAAAAACCACTTTTCGCACTTGTGTTCGTGCAGGAAACCACTTTTGCACTTGTATTAGTGTGGAAAAAACACTTTTCGCACTTGTGATAGTGTTGAAAAACCACTTTTCGCACTTGTGTTAGTGTTGAAAAACCACTTTTCGCACTTGTGTTGGTGCAGGAAACCACTTTTGCACTTGTATTAGTGTCGAAAAACCACTTTTCGCACTTGTGTTAGTGTTGAAAAACCACTTTTCACACCTGTGTTAGTGTTGAAAAACCACTTTTCGCACTTGTGTTGGTGCAGGACACCACTTTTGCACTTGTATTAGTGTGGAAAAAACACTTTTTGCACTTGTGATAGTGTTGAAAACCCACTTTTCGCACTTGTGTTAGTGTTGAAAAACCACTTTTCGCACTTGTGTTAGTGTTGAAAAACCACTTTTCGCACTTGTGTTCGTGCAGGAAACCACTTTTGCACTTGTATTAGTGTGGAAAAAACACTTTTCGCACTTATGATAGTGTTGAAAAACCACTTTTCGCGCTTGTGTTAGTGTTGAAAAACCACTTTTCGCACTTGTGTTAGTGTTGAAAAACCACTTTTCGCACTTGTGTTGGTGTAGGAAACCACTTTTGCACTTGTATTAGTGTGGAAAAAACACTTTTTGCACTTGTGATAGTGTTGAAAAACCACTTTTCGCACTTGTGTTAGTGTTGAAAAACCACTTTTCGCACTTGTGTTAGTGTTGAAAAACACCTTTTCGCACTTGTGTTGGTGCAGGAAACCACTTTTGCACTTGTATTAGTGTGGAAAAAACACTTTTTGCACTTGTGATAGTGTTGAAAAACCACTTTTCGCATTTGTGTTAGTGTTGAAATACCACTTTTCGCACTTGTGTTGGTGCAGGAAACCACTTTTGCACTTGTATTAGTGTGGAAAAACCACTTTTCGCACTTGTGTTAGTGTTGAAAAACCACTTTTCGCACTTGTGTTAGTGTTGAAAAACCACTTTTCGCACTTGTGTTAGTGTTGAAAAACCACTTTGCGCACTTGTGTTGGGGCAGGAAACCACTTTTGCACTTGTATTAGTGTGGAAAAAACACTTTTTGCACTTGTGATAGTGTTGAAAAACCACTTTTCGCACTTGTGTTAGTGTTGAAAAACCACTTTTCGCACTTGTGTTGGTGCAGGAAACCACTTTTGCACTTGTATTAGTGCAGGAAACCACTTTCGCACTTGTGTTAGTGTTGAAAAACCACTTTTCGCACTTGTGTTAGTGTTGAAAAACCACTTTTCGCACTTGTGTTAGTGTTGAAAAACCACTTTTCGCACTTGTGTTGGTGCAGGAAACCACTTTTGCACTTGTATTAGTGTGGAAAAACCACTTTTCGCACTTGTGTTAGTGTTGAAAAACCACTTTTCGCACTTGTGTTAGTGTTGAAAAACCACTTTTCGCACTTGTGTTAGTGTTGAAAAACCACTTTTCGCACTTGTGTTGGTGCAGGAAACCACTTTTGCACTTGTATTAGTGTGGAAAAAACACTTTTCGCACTTGTGTTAGTGTGGAAGAACCACTTTTCGCACTTGTGTTAGTGTTGAAAAACCACTTTTCGCACTTGTGTTGGTGCAGGAAACCACTTTTGCACTTGTATTAGTGTGGAAAAAACACTTTTTGCACTTGTGATAGTGTTGAAAAACCACTTTTCGCACTTGTGTTAGTGTTGAAATACCACTTTTCGCACTTGTGTTGGTGCAGGAAACCACTTTTGCACTTGTATTAGTGTGGAAAAAACACTTTTTGCACTTGTGATAGTGTTGAAAAACGACTTTTCGCACTTGTGTTAGTGTTGAAAAACCACTTTTTGCACTTGTGTTGGTGCAGGAAACCACTTTTGCACTTGTATTAGTGTGGAAAAACCACTTTTCGCACTTGTGTTAGTGTTGAAAAACCACTTTTCGCACATGTGTTAGTGTTGAAAAACCACTTTTCGCACTTGTGTTGTTGCAGGAACCCACTTTTGCACTTGTATTAGAGTGGAAAAAACACTTTTTGCACTTGTGATAGTGTTGAAAAACCACTTTTCGCACTTGTGTTAGTGTTGAAAAAACACTTTTCGCACTTGTGTTAGTGTTGAAAAACCACTTTTCGCACTTGTGTTCGTGCAGGAAACCACTTTTGCACTTGTATTAGTGTGGAAAAAACACTTTTCGCACTTGTGATAGTGTTGAAAAACCACTTTTCGCACTTGTGTTAGTGTTGAAAAACCACTTTTCGCACTTGTGTTGGTGCAGGAAACCACTTTTGCACTTGTATTAGTGTGGAAAAACCACTTTTCGCACTTGTGTTAGTGTTGAAAAACCACTTTTCGCACTTGTGTTAGTGATAAAAAACCACTTTTCGCACTTGTGTTGGTGTTGAAAAACCACTTTTCGCACTTGTGTTGGTGCAGGAAACCACTTTTGCACTTGTATTAGTGTGGAAAAAACACTTTTTGCACTTGTGATAGTGTTGAAAAACCACTTTTCGCATTTGTGTTAGTGTTGAAATACCACTTTTCGCACTTGTGTTGGTGCAGGAAACCACTTTTGCACTTGTATTAGTGTGGAAAAAACACTTTTTGCACTTGTGATAGTGTTGAAAAATGACTTTTCGCACTTGTGTTAGTGTTGAAAAACCACTTTTCGCACTTGTGTTAGTGTTGAAAAACCACTTTTCGCACTTGTGTTGGTGCAGGAAACCACTTTTGCACTTGTATTAGTGTGGAAAAACCACTTTCGCACTTGTGTTAGTGTTGAAAAACCACTTTTCGCACTTGTGTTAGTGTTGAAAATCCACTTTTCGCACTTGTGTTGGTGCAGGAAACCACTTTTGCACTTGTATTAGTGCGGAAAAAACACTTTTTGCACTTGTGATAGTGTTGAAAAAGCAATTTTCGCACTTGTGTTAGTGTTGAAATACCACTTTTCGCACTTGTGTTGGTGCAGGAAACCACTTTTGCACTTGTATTAGTGTGGAAAAACCACTTTTCGCACTTGTGTTAGTGTTGAAAAACCACTTTTCACACCTGTGTTAGTGTTGAAAAACCACTTTTCGCACTTGTGTTGGTGCAGGACACCACTTTTGCACTTGTATTAGTGTGGAAAAAACACATTTTGCACTTGTGATAGTGTTGAAAACCCACTTTTCGCACTTGTGTTAGTGTTGAAAAACCACTTTTCGCACGTGTGTTAGTGTTGAAAAACCACTTTTCGCACTTGTGTTCGTGCAGGAAACCACTTTTGCACTTGTATTAGTGTGGAAAAAACACTTTTCGCACTTGTGACAGTGTTGAAAAACCACTTTTCGCGCTTGTGTTAGTGTTGAAAAACCACTTTTCGCACTTGTGTTAGTGTTGAAAAACCACTTTTCGCACTTGTGTTGGTGTAGGAAACCACTTTTGCACTTGTATTAGTGTGGAAAAAACACTTTTTGCACTTGTGATAGTGTTGAAAAACCACTTTTCGCACTTGTGTTAGTGTTGAAAAACCACTTTTCGCACTTGTGTTAGTGTTGAAAAACCACTTTTCGCACTTGTGTTGGTGCAGGAAACCACTTTTGCACTTGTATTAGTGTGGAAAAAACACTTTTCGCACTTGTGATAGTGTTGAAAAACCACTTTTCGCACTTGTGTTAGTGTTGAAAAACCACTTTTCGCACTTGTGTTGGTGCAGGAAACCACTTTTGCACTTGTATTAGTGTGGAAAAACCACTTTTCGCACTTGTGTTAGTGTTGAAAAACCACTTTTCGCACTTGTGTTAGTGTTGAAAAACCACTTTTCGCACTTGTGTTAGTGTTGAAAAACCACTTTTCGCACTTGTGTTGGTGCAGGAAACCACTTTTGCACTTGTATTAGTGTGGAAAAAACACTTTTTGCACTTGTGATAGTGTTGAAAAACCACTTTTCGCACTTGTGTTAGTGTTGAAATACCACTTTACGCACTTGTGTTGGTGCAGGAAACCACTTTTGCACTTGTATTAGTGTGGAAAAAACACTTTTTGCACTTGTGATAGTGTTGAAAAACGACTTTTCGCACTTGTGTTAGTGTTGAAAAACCACTTTTCGCACTTGTGTTGGTGCAGGAAACCACTTTTGCACTTGTATTAGTGTGGAAAAACCACTTTTCGCACTTGTGTTAGTGTTGAAAAACCACTTTTCGCACCTGTGTTAGTGTTGAAAAACCACTTTTCGCACTTGTGTTGGTGCAGGAACCCACTTTTGCACTTGTATTAGAGTGGAAAAAACACTTTTCGCACTTGTGTTAGTGTTGAAAAACCACTTTTCACGCTTGTGTTAGTGTTGAAAAACCACTTTTCGCACTTGTGTTAGTGTTAAAAAACCACTTTTCGCACTTGTGTTAGTGTTGAAAAAACACTTTTCGCACTTGTGATAGTGTTGAAAAACCACTTTTCGCGCTTGTGTTAGTGTTGAAAAACCACTTTTCACACTTGTGTTAGTGTTGAAAAACCACTTTTCGCACTTGTGTTGGTGTAGGAAACCACTTTTGCACTTGTATTAGTGTGGAAAAACACTTTTTGCACTTGTGATAGTGTTGAAAAACCACTTTTCGCACTTGTGTTAGTGTTGAAAAACCACTTTTCGCACTTGTGTTAGTGTTGAAAAACCACTTTTCGCACTTGTGTTGGTGCAGGAAACCACTTTTGCACTTGTATTAGTGTGGAAAAAACACTTTTCGCACTTGTGATAGTGTTGAAAAACCACTTTTCGCACTTGTGTTAGTGTTGAAAAACCACTTTTCGCACTTGTGTTGGTGCAGGAAACCACTTTTGCACTTGTATTAGTGTGGAAAAACCACTTTTCGCACTTGTGTTAGTGTTGAAAAACCACTTTTCGCACTTGTGTTAGTGTTGAAAAACCACTTTTCGCACTTGTGTTAGTGTTGAAAAACCACTTTTCGCACTTGTGTTGGTGCAGGAAACCACTTTTGCACTTGTATTAGTGTGGAAAAAACACTTTTCGCACTTGTGTTAGTGTTGAAGAACCACTTTTCGCACTTGTGTTAGTGTTGAAAAACCACTTTTCGCACTTGTGTTGGTGCAGGAAACCACTTTTGCACTTGTATTAGTGTGGAAAAAACACTTTTTGCACTTGTGATAGTGTTGAAAAACCACTTTTCGCACTTGTGTTAGTGTTGAAATACCACTTTATGCACTTGTGTTGGTGCAGGAAGCCACTTTTGCACTTGTATTAGTGTGGAAAAAACAATTTTTGCACTTGTGATAGTGTTGAAAAACGACTTTTCGCACTTGTGTTAGTGTTGAAAAACCACTTTTCGCACTTGTGTTGGTGCAGGTAACCACTTTTGCACTTGTATTAGTGTGGAAAAACCACTTTTCGCACTTCTGTTAGTGTTGAAAAACCACTTTTCGCACCTGTGTTAGTGTTGAAAAACCACTTTTCGCGCTTGTGTTGGTGCAGGAACCCACTTTTGCACTTGTATTAGAGTGGAAAAAACACTTTTTGCACTTGTGATAGTGTTGAAAAACCACTTTTCGCACTTGTGTTAGTGTTGAAAAACCACTTTTCGCACTTGTGTTCATGCAGGAAACCACTTTTGCACTTGTATTAGTGTGGAAAAACCACTTTTCGCACTTGTGATAGTGTTGAAAAACCACTTTTCGCACTTGTGTTAGTGTTGAAAAACCACTTTTCGCACTTGTGTTAGTGTTGAAATACCACTTTTCGCACTTGTGTTCGTGCAGGAAACCACTTTTGCACTTGTATTAGTGTGGAAAAAACACTTTTCGCACTTGTGATAGTGTTGAAAAACCACTTTTCGCACTTGTGTTAGTGTTGAAAAACCACTTTCGCACTTGTGTTGGTGCAGGAAACCACTTTTGCACTTGTATTAGTGTGGAAAAACCACTTTGCGCACTTGTGTTAGTGTTGAAAAACCACTTTTCGCACTTGTGTTAGTGATAAAAAACCACTTTTCGCACTTGTGTTAGTGTTGAAAAACCACTTTTCGCACTTGTGTTGGTGCAGGAAACCACTTTTGCACTTGTATTAGTGTGGAAAAAACACTTTTTGCACTTGTGATAGTGTTGAAAAACCACTTTTCGCATTTGTGTTAGTGTTGAAATACCACTTTTCGCACTTGTGTTGGTGCAGGAAACCACTTTTGCACTTGTATTAGTGTGGAAAAAACACTTTTTGCACTTGTGATAGTGTTGAAAAACGACTTTTCGCACTTGTGTTAGTGTTGAAAAACCACTTTTCGCACTTGTGTTAGTGTTGAAAAACCACTTTTCGCACTTGTGTTGGTGCAGGAAACCACTTTTGCACTTGTATTAGTGTGGAAAAACCACTTTCGCACTTGTGTTAGTGTTGAAAAACCACTTTTCGCACTTGTGTTAGTGTTGAAAAACCACTTTTCGCACTTGTGTTGGTGCAGGAAACCACTTTTGCACTTGTATTAGTGTGGAAAAACCACTTTTCGCACTTGTGTTAGTGTTGAAAAACCACTTTTCGCACTTGTGTTAGTGTTGAAAAAACACTTTTCGCACTTGTGTTAGTGTTGAAAAACCACTTTTCGCACTTGTGTTCGTGCAGGAAACCACTTTTGCACTTGTATTAGTGTGGAAAAAACACTTTTCGCACTTGTGATAGTGTTGAAAAACCACTTTTCGCACTTGTGTTAGTGTTGAAAAACCACTTTTCGCACTTGTGTTGGTGCAGGAAACCACTTTTGCACTTGTATTAGTGTCGAAAAACCACTTTTCGCACTTGTGTTAGTGTTGAAAAACCACTTTTCACACCTGTGTTAGTGTTGAAAAACCACTTTTCGCACTTGTGTTGGTGCAGGACACCACTTTTGCACTTGTATTAGTGTGGAAAAAACACTTTTTGCACTTGTGATAGTGTTGAAAACCCACTTTTCGCACTTGTGTTAGTGTTGAAAAACCACTTTTCGCACTTGTGTTAGTGTTGAAAAACCACTTTTCGCACTTGTGTTCGTGCAGGAAACCACTTTTGCACTTGTATTAGTGTGGAAAAAACACTTTTCGCACTTGTGATAGTGTTGAAAAACCACTTTTCGCGCTTGTGTTAGTGTTGAAAAACCACTTTTCGCACTTGTGTTAGTGTTGAAAAACCACTTTTCGCACTTGTGTTGGTGTAGGAAACCACTTTTGCACTTGTATTAGTGTGGAAAAAACACTTTTTGCACTTGTGATAGTGTTGAAAAAACCACTTTTCGCACTTGTGTTAGTGTTGAAAAACCACTTTTCGCACTTGTGTTAGTGTTGAAAAACACCTTTTCGCACTTGTGTTGGTGCAGGAAACCACTTTTGCACTTGTATTAGTGTGGAAAAAACACTTTTTGCACTTGTGATAGTGTTGAAAAACCACTTTTCGCATTTGTGTTAGTGTTGAAATACCACTTTTCGCACTTGTGTTGGTGCAGGAAACCACTTTTGCACTTGTATTAGTGTGGAAAAAACACTTTTTGCACTTGTGATAGTGTTGAAAAACGACTTTTCGCACTTGTGTTAGTGTTGAAAAACCACTTTTCGCACTTGTGTTAGTGTTGAAAAACCACTTTTCGCACTTGTGTTGTTGCAGGAAACCACTTTTGCACTTGTATTAGTGTGGAAAAACCACTTTCGCACTTGTGTTAGTGTTGAAAAACCACTTTTCGCACTTGTGTTAGTGTTGAAAAACCACTTTTCGCACTTGTGTTGGTGCAGGAAACCACTTTTGCACTTGTATTAGTGTGGAAAAACCACTTTTCGCACTTGTGTTAGTGTTGAAAAACCACTTTTCGCACTTGTGTTAGTGTTGAAAAAACACTTTTCGCACTTGTGTTAGTGTTGAAAAACCACTTTTCGCACTTGTGTTCGTGCAGGAAACCACTTTTGCACTTGTATTAGTGTGGAAAAAACACTTTTCGCACTTGTGATAGTGTTGAAAAACCACTTTTCGCACTTGTGTTAGTGTTGAAAAACCACTTTTCGCACTTGTGTTGGTGCAGGAAACCACTTTTGCACTTGTATTAGTGTGGAAAAACCACTTTTCGCACTTGTGTTAGTGTTGAAAAAACACTTTTCGCACTTGTGTTAGTGATAAAAAACCACTTTTCGCACTTGTGTTAGTGTTGAAAAACCACTTTTCGCACTTGTGTTGGTGCAGGAAACCACTTTTGCACTTGTATTAGTGTGGAAAAAACACTTTTTGCACTTGTGATAGTGTTGAAAAACCACTTTTCGCATTTGTGTTAGTGTTGAAATACCACTTTTCACACTTGTGTTGGTGCAGGAAACCACTTTTGCACTTGTATTAGTGTGGAAAAAACACTTTTTGCACTTGTGATAGTGTTGAAAAACGACTTTTCGCACTTGTGTTAGTGTTTAAAAACCACTTTTCGCACTTGAGTTAGTGTTGAAAAACCACTTTTCGCACTTGTGTTGGTGCAGGAAACCACTTTTGCACTTGTATTAGTGTGGAAAAACCACTTTCGCACTTGTGTTAGTGTTGAAAAACCACTTTTCGCACTTGTGTTAGTGTTGAAAAACCACTTTTCGCAGTTGTGTTGGTGCAGGAAACCACTTTTGCACTTGTATTAGTGCGGAAAAAACACTTTTTGCACTTGTGATAGTGTTGAAAAAGCACTTTTCGCACTTGTGTTAGTGTTGAAATACCACTTTTCGCACTTGTGTTGGTGCAGGAAACCACTTTTGCACTTGTATTAGTGTCGAAAAACCACTTTTCGCACTTGTGTTAGTGTTGAAAAACCACTTTTCACACCTGTGTTAGTGTTGAAAAACCACTTTTCGCACTTGTGTTGGTGCAGGACACCACTTTTGCACTTGTATTAGTGTGGAAAAAACACTTTTTGCACTTGTGATAGTGTTGAAAACCCACTTTTCGCACTTGTGTTAGTGTTGAAAAACCACTTTTCGCACTTGTGTTAGTGTTGAAAAACCACTTTTCGCACTTGTGTTCGTGCAGGAAACCACTTTTGCACTTGTATTAGTGTGGAAAAAACACTTTTCGCACTTGTGATAGTGTTGAAAAACCACTTTTCGCGCTTGTGTTAGTGTTGAAAAACCACTTTTCGCACTTGTGTTAGTGTTGAAAAACCACTTTTCGCACTTGTGTTGGTGTAGGAAACCACTTTTGCACTTGTATTAGTGTGGAAAAAACACTTTTTGCACTTGTGATAGTGTTGAAAAACCACTTTTCGCACTTGTGTTAGTGTTGAAAAACCACTTTTCGCACTTGTGTTAGTGTTGAAAAACCACTTTTCGCACTTGTGTTGGTGCAGGAAACCACTTTTGCACTTGTATTAGTGTGGAAAAAACACTTTTCGCACTTGTGATAGTGTTGAAAAACCACTTTTCGCACTTGTGTTAGTGTTGAAAAACCACTTTTCGCACTTGTGTTGGTGCAGGAAACCACTTTTGCACTTGTATTAGTGTGGAAAAACCACTTTTCGCACTTGTGTTAGTGTTGAAAAACCACTTTTCGCACTTGTTTTAGTGTTGAAAAACCACTTTTCGCACTTGTGTTAGTATTGAAAAACCACTTTTCGTACTTGTGTTGGTGCAGGAAACCACTTTTGCACTTGCATTTGTGTGGAAAAAACACTTTTCGCACTTGTGTTAGTGTTGAAGAACCACTTTTCGCACTTGTGTTAGTGTTGAAAAACCACTTTTCGCACTTGTGTTGGTGCAGGAAACCACTTTTGCACTTGTATTAGTGTGGAAAAAACACTTTTTGCACTTGTGATAGTGTTGAAAAAACCACTTTTCGCACTTGTGTTAGTGTTGAAATACCACTTTACGCACTTGTGTTGGTGCAGGAAACCACTTTTGCACTTGTATTAGTGTGGAAAAAACACTTTTTGCACTTGTGATAGTGTTGAAAAACGACTTTTCGCACTTGTGTTAGTGTTGAAAAACCACTTTTCGCACTTGTGTTGGTGCAGGAAACCACTTTTGCACTTGTATTAGTGTGGAAAAACCACTTTTCGCACTTGTGTTAGTGTTGAAAAACCACTTTTCGCACCTGTGTTAGTGTTGAAAAACCACTTTTCGCACTTGTGTTGGTGCAGGAACCCACTTTTGCACTTGTATTAGAGTGGAAAAAAACACTTTTTGCACTTGTGATAGTGTTGAAAAACCACTATTCGCACTTGTGTTAGTGTTGAAAAAACACTTTTCGCACTTGTGTTAGTGTTGAAAAACCACTTTTCACGCTTGTGTTAGTGTTGAAAAACCACTTTTCGCACTTGTGTTAGTGTTGAAAAACAACTTTTCACGCTTGTGTTAGTGTTGAAAAACCACTTTTCGCACTTGTGATAGTGTTGAAAAACCACTTTTCGCGCTTGTGTTAGTGTTGAAAAACCACTTTTCGCACTTGTGTTGGTGTAGGAAACCACTTTTGCACTTGTATTAGTGTGGAAAAAACACTTTTTTGCACTTGTGATAGTGTTGAAAAACCACTTTTCGCACTTGTGTTAGTGTTGAAAAACCACTTTTCGCACTTGTGTTAGTGTTGAAAAACCACTTTTCGCACTTGTGTTGGTGCAGGAAACCACTTTTGCACTTGTATTAGTGTGGAAAAAACACTTTTCGCACTTGTGATAGTGTTGAAAAACCACTTTTCGCACTTGTGTTAGTGTTGAAAAACCACTTTTCGCACTTGTGTTGGTGCAGGAAACCACTTTTGCACTTGTATTAGTGTGGAAAAACCACTTTTCGCACTTGTGTTAGGTGTTGAAAAACCACTTTTCGCACTTGTGTTAGTGTTGAAAAACCACTTTTCGCACTTGTGTTAGTGTTGAAAAACCACTTTTCGCACTTGTGTTGGTGCAGGAAACCACTTTTGCACTTGTATTAGTGTGGAAAAAACACTTTTCGCACTTGTGTTAGTGTTGAAGAACCACTTTTCGCACTTGTGTTAGTGTTGAAAAACCACTTTTTCGCACTTGTGTTGGTACAGGAAACCACTTTTGCACTTGTATTAGTGTGGAAAAAAACACTTTTTGCACTTGTGATAGTGTTGAAAAACCACTTTTCGCACTTGTGTTAGTGTTGAAATACCACTTTACGCACTTGTGTTGGTGCAGGAAACCACTTTTGCACTTGTATTAGTGTGGAAAAAACACTTTTTGCACTTGTGATAGTGTTGAAAAACGACTTTTCGCACTTGTGTTAGTGTTGAAAAACCACTTTTCGCACTTGTGTTGGTGCAGGTAACCACTTTTGCACTTGTATTAGTGTGGAAAAACCACTTTTCGCACTTGTGTTAGTGTTGAAAAACCACTTTTCGCACCTGTGTTGGTGTTGAAAAACCACTTTTCGCGCTTGTGTTGGTGCAGGAACCCACTTTTGCAACTTGTATTAGAGTGGAAAAAACACTTTTTGCACTTGTGATAGTGTTGAAAAACCACTTTTCGCACTTGTGTTAGTGTTGAAAAAACACTTTTCGCACTTGTGTTAGTGTTGAAAAACCACTTTTCGCACTTGTGTTCATGCAGGAAACCACTTTTGCACTTGTATTAGTGTGGAAAAAACACTTTTCGCACTTGTGATAGTGTTGAAAAACCACTTTTCGCACTTGTGTTAGTGTTGAAAAACCACTTTTCGCACTTGTGTTAGTGTTGAAATACCACTTTTTCGCACTTGTGTTCGTGCAGGAAACCACTTTTGCACTTGTATTAGTGTGGAAAAAACACTTTTCGCACTTGTGATAGTGTTGAAAAACCACTTTCGCACTTGTGTTAGTGTGGAAAAACCACTTTTCGCACTTGTGTTAGTGTTGAAAAACCACTTTTCGCACTTGTGTTAGTGATAAAAAACCACTTTTCGCACTTGTGTTAGTGTTGAAAAACCACTTTTCGCACTTGTGTTGGTGCAGGAAACCACTTTTGCACTTGTATTAGTGTGGAAAAAAACACTTTTTGCACTTGTGATAGTGTTGAAAAACCACTTTTCGCATTTGTGTTAGTGTTGAAATACCACTTTTCGCACTTGTGTTGGTGCAGGAAACCACTTTTGCACTTGTATTAGTGTGGAAAAAACACTTTTTGCACTTGTGATAGTGTTGAAAAACGACTTTTCGCACTTGTGTTAGTGTTGAAAAACCACTTTTCGCACTTGTGTTAGTGTTGAAAAACCACTTTTCGCACTTGTGTTGGTGCAGGAAACCACTTTTGCACTTGTATTAGTGTGGAAAAACCACTTTCGCACTTGTGTTAGTGTTGAAAAACCACTTTTCGCACTTGTGTTAGTGTTGAAAAACCACTTTTCGCACTTGTGTTAGTGATAAAAAAAACCACTTTTCGCACTTGTGTTAGTGTTGAAAAACCACTTTTCGCACTTGTGTTGGTGCAGGAAACCACTTTTGCACTTGTATTAGTGTGGAAAAAACACTTTTTGCACTTGTGATAGTGTTGAAAAACCACTTTTCGCATTTGTGTTAGTGTTGAAATACCACTTTCGCACTTGTGTTGGTGCAGGAAACCACTTTTGCACTTGTATTAGTGTGGAAAAAACACTTTTGCACTTGTGATAGTGTTGAAAAACGACTTTTCGCACTTGTGTTAGTGTTGAAAAACCACTTTTCCCACTTGTGTTAGTGTTGAAAAACCACTTTTCGCACTTGTGTTGGTGCAGGAAACCACTTTTGCACTTGTATTAGTGTGGAAAAACCACTTTCGCACTTGTGTTAGTGTTGAAAAACCACTTTTCGCACTTGTGTTAGTGTTGAAAAACCACTTTTCGCACTTGTGTTGGTGCAGGAAACCACTTTTGCACTTGTATTAGTGCGGAAAAAACACTTTTTGCACTTGTGATAGTGTTGAAAAAGCACTTTTCGCACTTGTGTTAGTGTTGAAATACCACTTTTCGCACTTGTGTTGGTGCAGGAAACCACTTTTGCACTTGTATTAGTGTGGAAAAACCACTTTTTGCACTTGTGTTAGTGTTGAAAAACCACTTTTCACACCTGTGTTAGTGTTGAAAAACCACTTTTCGCACTTGTGTTGGTGCAGGACACCACTTTTGCACTTGTATTAGTGTGGAAAAAACACTTTTTGCACTTGTGATAGTGTTGAAAACCCACTTTTCGCACTTGTGTTAGTGTTGAAAAAACCACTTTTCGCACTTGTGTTAGTGTTGAAAAACCACTTTTCGCACTTGTGTTCGTGCAGGAAACCACTTTTGCACTTGTATTAGTGTGGAAAAAACACTTTTCGCACTTGTGATAGTGTTGAAAAACCACTTTTCGCACTTGTGTTAGTGTTGAAAAACCACTTTTCGCACTTGTGTTGGTGCAGGAAACCACTTTTGCACTTGTATTAGTGTGGAAAAACCACTTTTCGCACTTGTGTTAGTGTTGAAAAACCACTTTTCGCACTTGTGTTAGTGTTGAAAAACCACTTTTCGCACTTGTGTTAGTGTTGAAAAACCACTTTTCGCACTTTTGTTGGTGCAGGAAACCACTTTTGCACTTGTATTAGTGTGGAAAAAACACTTTTCGCACTTGTGTTAGTGTTGAAGAACCACTTTTCGCACTTGTGTTAGTGTTGAAAAACCACTTTTCGCACTTGTGTTGGTGCAGGAAACCACTTTTGCACTTGTATTAGTGTGGAAAAAACACTTTTTGCACTTGTGATAGTGTTGAAAAACCACTTTTCGCACTTGTGTTAGTGTTGAAATACCACTTTACGCACTTGTGTTGGTGCAGGAAACCACTTTTGCACTTGTATTAGTGTGGAAAAAACACTTTTTGCACTTGTGATAGTGTTGAAAAACGACTTTTCGCACTTGTGTTAGTGTTGAAAAACCACTTTTCGCACTTGTGTTGGTGCAGGTAACCACTTTTGCACTTGTATTAGTGTGGAAAAACCACTTTTCGCACTTGTGTTAGTGTTGAAAAACCACTTTTCGCACCTGTGTTGGTGTTGAAAAACCACTTTTCGCGCTTGTGTTGGTGCAGGAACCCACTTTTGCACTTGTATTAGAGTGGAAAAAACACTTTTTGCACTTGTGATAGTGTTGAAAAACCACTTTTCGCACTTGTGTTAGTGTTGAAAAAACACTTTTCGCACTTGTGTTAGTGTTGAAAAACCACTTTTCGCACTTGTGTTCATGCAGGAAACCACTTTTGCACTTGTATTAGTGTGGAAAAAACACTTTTCGCACTTGTGATAGTGTTGAAAAACCACTTTTCGCACTTGTGTTAGTGTTGAAAAACCACTTTTCGCACTTGTGTTAGTGTTGAAATACCACTTTTCGCACTTGTGTTCGTGCAGGAAACCACTTTTTCACTTGTATTAGTGTGGAAAAAACACTTTTCGCACTTGTGATAGTGTTGAAAAACCACTTTTCGCACTTGTGTTAGTGTGGAAAAACCACTTTTCGCACTTGTGTTAGTGTTGAAAAACCACTTTTCGCACTTGTGTTAGTGATAAAAAACCACTTTTCGCACTTGTGTTAGTGTTGAAAAACCACTTTTCGCACTTGTGTTGGTGCAGGAAACCACTTTTGCACTTGTATTAGTGTGGAAAAAACACTTTTTGCACTTGTGATAGTGTTGAAAAACCACTTTTCGCATTTGTGTTAGTGTTGAAATACCACTTTTCGCACTTGTGTTGGTGCAGGAAACCACTTTTGCACTTGTATTAGTGTGGAAAAAACACTTTTTGCACTTGTGATAGTGTTGAAAAACGACTTTTCGCACTTGTGTTAGTGTTGAAAAACCACTTTTCGCACTTGTGTTAGTGTTGAAAAACCACTTTTCGCACTTGTGTTGGTGCAGGAAACCACTTTTGCACTTGTATTAGTGTGGAAAAACCACTTTCGCACTTGTGTTAGTGTTGAAAAACCACTTTTCGCACTTGTGTTAGTGTTGAAAAACCACTTTTCGCACTTGTGTTAGTGATAAAAAAAACCACTTTTCGCACTTGTGTTAGTGTTGAAAAAACACTTTTCGCACTTGTGTTGGTGCAGGAAACCACTTTTGCACTTGTATTAGTGTGGAAAAAACACTTTTTGCACTTGTGATAGTGTTGAAAAACCACTTTTCGCATTTGTGTTAGTGTTGAAATACCACTTTTCGCACTTGTGTTGGTGCAGGAAACCACTTTTGCACTTGTATTAGTGTGGAAAAAACACTTTTTGCACTTGTGATAGTGTTGAAAAACGACTTTTCGCACTTGTGTTAGTGTTGAAAAACCACTTTTCCCACTTGTGTTAGTGTTGAAAAACCACTTTTCGCACTTGTGTTGGTGCAGGAAACCACTTTTGCACTTGTATTAGTGTGGAAAAACCACTTTCGCACTTGTGTTAGTGTTGAAAAACCACTTTTCGCACTTGTGTTAGTGTTGAAAAACCACTTTTCGCACTTGTGTTGGTGCAGGAAACCACTTTTGCACTTGTATTAGTGTGGAAAAAACACTTTTTGCACTTGTGATAGTGTTGAAAAAGCACTTTTCGCACTTGTGTTAGTGTTGAAATACCACTTTTCGCACTTGTGTTGGTGCAGGAAACCACTTTTGCACTTGTATTAGTGTGGAAAACAGGAAACCACTTTTGCACTTGTATTAGTGTGGAAAAACCACTTTTTGCACTTGTGTTAGTGTTGAAAAACCACTTTTCACACCTGTGTTAGTGTTGAAAAACCACTTTTCGCACTTGTGTTGGTGCAGGACACCACTTTTGCACTTGTATTAGTGTGGAAAAAACACTTTTTGCACTTGTGATAGTGTTGAAAACCCACTTTTCGCACTTGTGTTAGTGTTGAAAAACCACTTTTCGCACTTGTGTTAGTGTTGAAAAACCACTTTTCGCACTTGTGTTCGTGCAGGAAACCACTTTTGCACTTGTATTAGTGTGGAAAAAACACTTTTCGCACTTGTGATAGTGCTGAAAAACCACTTTTCGCGCTTGTGTTAGTGTTGAAAAACCACTTTTCGCACTTGTGTTAGTGTTGAAAAACCACTTTTCGCACTTGTGTTGGTGTAGGAAACCTCTTTTGCACTTGTATTAGTGTGGAAAAAACACGTTTTGCACTTGTGATAGTGTTGAAAAACCACTTTTCGCACTTGTGTTAGTGTTGAAAAACCACTTTTCGCACTTGTGTTAGTGTTGAAAAACCACTTTTCGCACTTGTGTTGGTGCAGGAAACCACTTTTGCACTTGTATTAGTGTGGAAAAAACACTTTTCGCACTTGTGATAGTGTTGAAAAGCCACTTTTCGCACTTGTGTTAGTGTTGAAAAACCACTTTTCGCACTTGTGTTGGTGCAGGAAACCACTTTTGCACTTGTATTAGTGTGGAAAAACCACTTTTCGCACTTGTGTTAGTGTTGAAAAACCACTTTTCGCACTTGTGTTAGTGTTGAAAAACCACTTTTCGCACTTGTGTTAGTGTTGAAAAACCACTTTTCGCACTTGTGTTGGTGCAGGAAACCACTTTTGCACTTGTATTAGTGTGGAAAAAACACTTTTCGCACTTGTGTTAGTGTTGAAGAACCACTTTTCGCACTTTTGTTAGTGTTGAAAAACCACTTTTCGCACCTGTGTTGGTGCAGGAAACCACTTTTGCACTTGTATTAGTGTGGAAAAAACACTTTTTGCACTTGTGATAGTGTTGAAAAACCACTTTTCGCACTTGTGTTAGTGTTGAAATACCACTTTACGCACTTGTGTTAGTGTTGAAATACCACTTTTTGCACTTGTGTTCGTGCAGGAAACCACTTTTGCACTTGTATTAGTGTGGAAAAAACACTTTTCGCACTTGTGATAGTGTTGAAAAACCACTTTTCGCACTTGTGTTAGTGTTGAAAAACCACTTTTCGCACTTGTGTTGGTGCAGGAAACCACTTTTGCACTTGTATTAGTGTGGAAAAACCACTTTTCGCACTTGTGTTAGTGTTGAAAAACCACTTTTCGCACTTGTGTTGGTGTAGGAAACCACTTTTGCACTTGTATTAGTGTGGAAAAAACACTTTTTGCACTTGTGATAGTGTTGAAAAACGACTTTTCGCACTTGTGTTAGTGTTGAAAAACCACTTTTCGCACTTGTGTTGGTGCAGGTAACCACTTTTGCACTTGTATTAGTGTGGAAAAACCACTTTTCGCACTTGTGTTAGTGTTGAAAAACCACTTTTCGCACCTGTGTTAGTGTTGAAAAACCACTTTTCGCGCTTGTGTTGGTGCAGGAACCCACTTTTGCACTTGTATTAGAGTGGAAAAAACACTTTTTGCACTTGTGTTAGTGTTGAAATACCACTTTACGCACTTGTGTTGGTGCAGGAAACCACTTTTGCACTTGTATTAGTGTGGAAAAAACACTTTTTGCACTTGTGATAGTGTTGAAAAACGACTTTTCGCACTTGTGTTAGTGTTGAAAAACCACTTTTCGCACTTGTGTTGGTGCAGGAAACCACTTTTGCACTTGTATTAGTGTGGAAAAACCACTTTTCGCACTTGTGTTAGTGTTGAAAAACCACTTTTCACACCTGTGTTAGTGTTGAAAAACCACTTTTCGCACTTGTGTTGGTGCAGGAACCCACTTTTGCACTTGTATTAGAGTGGAAAAAACACTTTTTGCACTTGTGATAGTGTTGAAAAACCACTATTCGCACTTGTGTTAGTGTTGAAAAAACACTTTTCGCACTTGTGTTAGTGTTGAAAAACCACTTTTCACGCTTGTGTTAGTGTTGAAAAACCACTTTTCGCACTTGTGTTAGTGTTGAAAAACCACTTTTCGCACTTGTGTTAGTGTTGAAAAAACACTTTTCGCACTTGTGATAGTGTTGAAAAACCACTTTTCGCGCTTGTGTTAGAGTTGAAAAACCACTTTTTGCACTTGTGTTAGTGTTGAAAAACCACTTTTCGCACTTGTGTTGGTGTAGGAAACCACTTTTGCACTTGTATTAGTGTGGAAAAAACACTTTTTGCACTTGTGATAGTGTTGAAAAACCACTTTTCGCACTTGTGTTAGTGTTGAAAAACCACTTTTCGCACTTGTGTTAGTGTTGAAAAACCACTTTTCGCACTTGTGTTGGTGCAGGAAACCACTTTTGCACTTGTATTAGTGTGGAAAAAACAATTTTCGCACTTGTGATAGTGTTGAAAAACCACTTTTTGCACTTGTGTTAGTGTTGAAAAACCACTTTTCGCACTTGTGTTGGTGCAGGAAACCACTTTTGCACTTGTATTAGTGTGGAAAAACCACTTTTCGCACTTGTGTTAGTGTTGAAAAACCACTTTTCGCACTTGTGTTAGTGTTGAAAAACCACTTTTTGCACTTGTGTTAGTGTTGAAAAACCACTTTTCGCACTTGTGTTGGTGCAGGAAACCACTTTTGCACTTGTATTAGTATGGAAAAAACACTTTTCGCACTTGTGTTAGTGTTGAAGAACCACTTTTCGCACTTGTGTTAGTGTTGAAAAACCACTTTTCGCACTTGTGTTGGTGCAGGAAACCACTTTTGCACTTGTATTAGTGTGGAAAAAACACTTTTTGCACTTGTGATAGTGTTGAAAAACCACTTTTCGCACTTGTGTTAGTGTTGAAATACCACTTTACGCACTTGTGTTGGTGCAGGAAACCACTTTTGCACTTGTATTAGTGTGGAAAAAACACTTTTTGCACTTGTGATAGTGTTGAAAAACGACTTTTCGCACTTGTGTTAGTGTTGAAAAACCACTTTTCGCACTTGTGTTGGTGCAGGTAACCACTTTTGCACTTGTATTAGTGTGGAAAAACCACTTTTCGCACTTGTGTTAGTGTTGAAAAACCACTTTTCGCACCTGTGTTAGTGTTGAAAAACCACTTTTCGCGCTTGTGTTGGTGCAGGAAACCACTTTTGCACTTGTATTAGTGTGGAAAAAACACTTTTCGCACTTGTGATAGTGTTGAAAAACCACTTTTCGCACTTGTGTTAGTGTTGAAAAACCACTTTTCGCACTTGTGTTAGTGTTGAAATACCACTTTTCGCACTTGTGTTCGTGCAGGAAACCACTTTTGCACTTGTATTAGTGTGGAAAAAACACTTTTCGCACTTGTGATAGTGTTGAAAAACCACTTTTCGCACTTGTGTTAGTGTTGAAAAACCACTTTTCGCACTTGTGTTGGTGCAGGAAACCACTTTTGCACTTGTATTAGTGTGGAAAAACCACTTTTCGCACTTGTGTTAGTGTTGAAAAACCACTTTTCGCACTTGTGTTAGTGATAAAAAACCACTTTTCGCACTTGTGTTAGTGTTGAAAAACCACTTTTCGCACTTGTGTTGGTGCAGGAAACCACTTTTGCACTTGTATTAGTGTGGAAAAAACACTTTTTGCACTTGTGATAGTGTTGAAAAACCACTTTTCGCATTTGTGTTAGTGTTGAAATACCACTTTTCGCACTTGTGTTGGTGCAGGAAACCACTTTTGCACTTGTATTAGTGTGGAAAAAACACTTTTTGCACTTGTGATAGTGTTGAAAAACGACTTTTCGCACTTGTGTTAGTGTTGAAAAACCACTTTTCGCACTTGTGTTAGTGTTGAAAAACCACTTTTCGCACTTGTGTTGGTGCAGGAAACCACTTTCGCACTTGTATTAGTGTGGAAAAACCACTTTCGCACTTGTGTTAGTGTTGAAAAACCACTTTTCGCACTTGTGTTAGTGTTGAAAAACCACTTTTCGCACTTGTGTTGGTGCAGGAAACCACTTTTGCACTTGTATTAGTGTGGAAAAACCACTTTTCGCACTTGTGTTAGTGTTGAAAAACCACTTTTCGCACCTGTGTTAGTGTTGATAAACCACTTTTCGCACTTGTGTTGGTGCAGGAACCCACTTTTGCACTTGTATTAGAGTGGCAAAAACACTTTTTGCACTTGTGATAGTGTTGAAAAACCACTTTTCGCACTTGTGTTAGTGTTGAAAAAACACTTTTCGCACTTGTGTTAGTGCTGAAAAACCACTTTTCGCACTTGTGTTCGTGCAGGAAACCACTTTTGCACTTGTATTAGTGTGGAAAAAACACTTTTCGCACTTGTGATAGTGTTGAAAAACCACTTTTCGCACTTGTGTTAGTGTTGAAAAACCACTTTTCGCACTTGTGTTGGTGCAGGAAACCACTTTTGCACTTGTATTAGTGTGGAAAAACCACTTTTCGCACTTGTGTTAGTGTTGAAAAACCACTTTTCGCACTTGCGTTAGTGATAAAAAACCATTTTTCGCACTTGTGTTAGTGTTGAAAAACCACTTTTCGCACTTGTGTTGGTGCAGGAAACCACTTTTGCACTTGTATTAGTGTGGAAAAAACACTTTTTGCACTTGTGATAGTGTTGAAAAACCACTTTTCGCACTTGTGTTAGTGTTGAAAAACCACTTTTCGCACTTGTGTTGGTGCAGGAAACCACTTTTGCACTTGTATTAGTGTGGAAAAACCACTTTTCGCACTTGTGTTAGTGTTGAAAAACCACTTTTCGCACTTGTGTTAGTGATAAAAAACCACTTTTCGCACTTGTGTTAGTGTTGAAAAACCACTTTTCGCACTTGTGTTGGTGCAGGAAACCACTTTTGCACTTGTATTAGTGTGGAAAAAACACTTTTTGCACTTGTGATAGTGTTGAAAAACCACTTTTCGCATTTGTGTTAGTGTTGAAATACCACTTTTCGCACTTGTGTTGGTGCAGGAAACCACTTTTGCACTTGTATTAGTGTGGAAAAAACACTTTTTGCACTTGTGATAGTGTTGAAAAATGACTTTTCGCACTTGTGTTAGTGTTGAAAAACCACTTTTCGCACTTGTGTTAGTGTTGAAAAACCACTTTTCGCACTTGTGTTAGTGTTGAAAAACCACTTTTCGCACTTGTGTTAGTGTTGAAAAACCACTTTTCGCACTTGTGTTGGTGCAGGAAACCACTTTTGCACTTGTATTAGTGCGGAAAAAACACTTTTTGCACTTGTATTAGTGTGGAAAAAACACTTTTTGCACTTGTGATAGTGTTGAAATACCACTTTTCGCACTTGTGTTGGTGCAGGAAACCACTTTTGCACTTGTATTAGTGTGGAAAAACCACTTTTCGCACTTGTGTTAGTGTTGAAAAACCACTTTTCACACCTGTGTTAGTGTTGAAAAACCACTTTTCGCACTTGTGTTGGTGCAGGACACCACTTTTGCACTTGTATTAGTGTGGAAAAAACACTTTTTGCACTTGTGATAGTGTTGAAAACCCACTTTTCGCACTTGTGTTAGTGTTGAAAAACCACTTTTCGCACTTGTGTTAGTGTTGAAAAACCACTTTTCGCACTTGTGTTCGTGCAGGAAACCACTTTTGCACTTGTATTAGTGTGGAAAAAACACTTTTCGCACTTGTGACAGTGTTGAAAAACCACTTTTCGCGCTTGTGTTATTGTTGAAAAACCACTTTTTGCACTTGTGTTAGTGTTGAAAAACCACTTTTCGCACTTGTGTTGGTGTAGGAAACCACTTTTGCACTTGTATTAGTGTGGAAAAAACACTTTTTGCACTTGTGATAGTGTTGAAAAACCACTTTTCGCACTTGTGTTAGTGTTGAAAAACCACTTTTCGCACTTGTGTTAGTGTTGAAAAACCACTTTTCGCACTTGTGTTGGTGCAGGAAACCACTTTTGCACTTGTATTAGTGTGGAAAAAACACTTTTCGCACTTGTGATAGTGTTGAAAAACCACTTTTCGCACTTGTGTTAGTGTTGAAAAACCACTTTTCGCACTTGTGTTGGTGCAGGAAACCACTTTTGCACTTGTATTAGTGTGGAAAAACAACTTTTCACACTTGTGTTAGTGTTGAAAAACCACTTTTCGCACTTGTGTTAGTGTTGAAAAACCACTTTTCGCACTTGTGTTCGTGTTGAAAAACCACTTTTCGCACTTGTGTTGGTGCAGGAAACCACTTTTGCACTTGTATTAGTGTGGAAAAAACACTTTTCGCACTTGTGTTAGTGTTGAAGAACCACTTTTCGCACTTGTGTTAGTGTTGAAAAACCACTTTTCGCACTTGTGTTGGTGCAGGAAACCACTTTTGCACTTGTATTAGTGTGGAAAAAACACTTTCTGCACTTGTGATAGTGTTGAAAAACCACTTTTCGCACTTGTGTTAGTGTTGAAATACCACTTTACGCACTTGTGTTGGTGCAGGAAACCACTTTTGCACTTGTATTAGTGTGGAAAAAACACTTTTTGCACTTGTGATAGTGTTGAAAAACGACTTTTCGCACTTGTGTTAGTGTTGAAAAACCACTTTTCGCACTTGTGTTGGTGCAGGAAACCACTTTTGCACTTGTATTAGTGTGGAAAAACCACTTTTCGCACTTGTGTTAGTGTTGAAAAACCACTTTTCGCACCTGTGTTAGTGTTGAAAAACCACTTTTCGCACTTGTGTTGGTGCAGGAACCCACTTTTGCACTTGTATTAGTGTGGAAAAAACACTTTTCGCACTTGTGTTAGTGTTGAAAAACCACTTTTCGCACTTGTGTTCGTGCAGGAAACCACTTTTGCACTTGTATTAGTGTGGAAAAAACACTTTTCGCACTTGTGACAGTGTTGAAAAACCACTTTTCGCGCTTGTGTTATTGTTGAAAAACCACTTTTTGCACTTGTGTTAGTGTTGAAAAACCACTTTTCGCACTTGTGTTTGTGTAGGAAACCACTTTTGCACTTGTATTAGTGTGGAAAAAACACTTTTTGCACTTGTGATAGTGTTGAAAAACCACTTTTCGCACTTGTGTTAGTGTTGAAAAACCACTTTTCGCACTTGTGTTAGTGTTGAAAAACCACTTTTCGCACTTGTGTTGGTGCAGGAAACCACTTTTGCACTTGTATTAGTGTGGAAAAAACACTTTTCGCACTTGTGATAGTGTTGAAAAACCACTTTTCGCACTTGTGTTAGTGTTGAAAAACCACTTTTCGCACTTGTGTTGGTGCAGGAAACCACTTTTGCACTTGTATTAGTGTGGAAAAACCACTTTTCACACTTGTGTTAGTGTTGAAAAACCACTTTTCGCACTTGTGTTAGTGTTGAAAAACCACTTTTCGCACTTGTGTTCGTGTTGAAAAACCACTTTTCGCACTTGTGTTGGTGCAGGAAACCACTTTTGCACTTGTATTAGTGTGGAAAAAACACTTTTCGCACTTGTGTTAGTGTTGAAGAACCACTTTTCGCACTTGTGTTAGTGTTGAAAAACCACTTTTCGCACTTGTGTTGGTGCAGGAAACCACTTTTGCACTTGTATTAGTGTGGAAAAAACACTTTCTGCACTTGTGATAGTGTTGAAAAACCACTTTTCGCACTTGTGTTAGTGTTGAAATACCACTTTACGCACTTGTGTTGGTGCAGGAAACCACTTTTGCACTTGTATTAGTGTGGAAAAAACACTTTTTGCACTTGTGATAGTGTTGAAAAACGACTTTTCGCACTTGTGTTAGTGTTGAAAAACCACTTTTCGCACTTGTGTTGGTGCAGGAAACCACTTTTGCACTTGTATTAGTGTGGAAAAACCACTTTTCGCACTTGTGTTAGTGTTGAAAAACCACTTTTCGCACCTGTGTTAGTGTTGAAAAACCACTTTTCGCACTTGTGTTGGTGCAGGAACCCACTTTTGCACTTGTATTAGTGTGGAAAAAACACTTTTTGCACTTGTGATAGTGTTGAAAAACCACTATTCGCACTTGTGTTAGTGTTGAAAAAACACTTTTCGCACTTGTGTTAGTGTTGAAAAACCACTTTTCACGCTTGTGTTAGTGTTGAAAAACCACTTTTCGCACTTGTGTTAGTGTTGAAAAACCACTTTTCGCACTTGTGTTAGTGTTGAAAAAACACTTTTCGCACTTGTGATAGTGTTGAAAAACCACTTTTCGCGCTTGTGTTAGTGTTGAAAAACCACTTTTCGCACTTGTGTTAGTGTTGAAAAACCACTTTTCGCAATTGTGTTGGTGTAGGAAACCACTTTTGCACTTGTATTAGTGTGGAAAAAACACTTTTTGCACTTGTGATAGTGTTGAAAAACGACTTTTCGCACTTGTGTTAGTGTTGAAAAACCACTTTTCGCACTTGTGTTGGTGCAGGTAACCACTTTTGCACTTGTATTAGTGTGGAAAAACCACTTTTCGCACTTGTGTTAGTGTTGAAAAACCACTTTTCGCACCTGTGTTAGTGTTGAAAAACCACTTTTTGCGCTTGTGTTGGTGCAGGAACCCACTTTTGCACTTGTATTAGAGTGGAAAAAACACTTTTTGCACTTGTGTTAGTGTTGAAATACCACTTTACGCACTTGTGTTGGTGCAGGAAACCACTTTTGCACTTGTATTAGTGTGGAAAAAACACTTTTTGCACTTGTGATAGTGTTGAAAAACGACTTTTCGCACTTGTGTTAGTGTTGAAAAACCACTTTTCGCACTTGTGTTGGTGCAGGAAACCACTTTTGCACTTGTATTAGTGTGGAAAAAACACTTTTTGCACTTGTGATAGTGTTGAAAAACGACTTTTCGCACTTGTGTTAGTGTTGAAAAACCACTTTTCGCACTTGTGTTGGTGCAGGAACCCACTTTTGCACTTGTATTAGAGTGGAAAAAACACTTTTTGCACTTGTGATAGTGTTGAAAAACCACTTTTCGCACTTGTGTTAGTGTTGAAAAAACACTTTTCGCACTTGTGTTAGTGTTGAAAAACCACTTTTCGCACTTGTGTTCGTGCAGGAAACCACTTTTGCACTTGTATTAGTGTGGAAAAAACACTTTTCGCACTTGTGATAGTGTTGAAAAACCACTTTTCGCACTTGTGTTAGTGTTGAAAAACCACTTTTCGCACTTGTGTTGGTGCAGGAAACCACTTTTGCACTTGTATTAGTGTGGAAAAACCACTTTTCGCACTTGTGTTAGTGTTGAAAAACCACTTTTCGCACTTGTGTTAGTGATAAAAAACCACTTTTCGCACTTGTGTTAGTGTTGAAAAACCACTTTTCGCACTTGTGTTGGTGCAGGAAACCACTTTTGCACTTGTATTAGTGTGGAAAAAACACTTTTTGCACTTGTGATAGTGTTGAAAAACCACTTTTCGCATTTGTGTTAGTGTTGAAATACCACTTTTCGCACTTGTGTTGGTGCAGGAAACCACTTTTGCACTTGTATTAGTGTGGAAAAAACACTTTTTGCACTTGTGATAGTGTTGAAAAATGACTTTTCGCACTTGTGTTAGTGTTGAAAAACCACTTTTCGCACTTGTGTTAGTGTTGAAAAACCACTTTTCGCACTTGTGTTGGTGCAGGAAACCACTTTTGCACTTGTATTAGTGTGGAAAAACCACTTTCGCACTTGTGTTAGTGTTGAAAAACCACTTTTCGCACTTGTGTTAGTGTTGAAAAACCACTTTTCGCACTTGTGTTGGTGCAGGAAACCACTTTTGCACTTGTATTAGTGCGGAAAAAACACTTTTTGCACTTGTGATAGTGTTGAAAAAGCACTTTTCGCACTTGTGTTAGTGTTGAAATACCACTTTTCGCACTTGTGTTGGTGCAGGAAACCACTTTTGCACTTGTATTAGTGTGGAAAAACCACTTTTCGCACTTGTGTTAGTGTTGAAAAACCACTTTTCACACCTGTGTTAGTGTTGAAAAACCACTTTTCGCACTTGTGTTGGTGCAGGACACCACTTTTGCACTTGTATTAGTGTGGAAAAAACACTTTTTGCACTTGTGATAGTGTTGAAAACCCACTTTTCGCACTTGTGTTAGTGTTGAAAAACCACTTTTCGCACTTGTGTTAGTGTTGAAAAACCACTTTTCGCACTTGTGTTCGTGCAGGAAACCACTTTTGCACTTGTATTAGTGTGGAAAAAACACTTTTCGCACTTGTGACAGTGTTGAAAAACCACTTTTCGCGCTTGTGTTATTGTTGAAAAACCACTTTTCGCACTTGTGTTAGTGTTGAAAAACCACTTTTTGCACTTGTGTTGGTGTAGGAAACCACTTTTGCACTTGTATTAGTGTGGAAAAAACACTTTTTGCACTTGTGATAGTGTTGAAAAACCACTTTTCGCACTTGTGTTAGTGTTGAAAAACCACTTTTCGCACTTGTGTTAGTGTTGAAAAACCACTTTTCGCACTTGTGTTGGTGCAGGAAACCACTTTTGCACTTGTATTAGTGTGGAAAAAACACTTTTCGCACTTGTGATAGTGTTGAAAAACCACTTTTCGCACTTGTGTTAGTGTTGAAAAACCACTTTTCGCACTTGTGTTGGTGCAGGAAACCACTTTTGCACTTGTATTAGTGTGGAAAAACCACTTTTCACACTTGTGTTAGTGTTGAAAAACCACTTTTCGCACTTGTGTTAGTGTTGAAAAACCACTTTTCGCACTTGTGTTCGTGTTGAAAAACCACTTTTCGCACTTGTGTTGGTGCAGGAAACCACTTTTGCACTTGTATTAGTGTGGAAAAAACACTTTTCGCACTTGTGTTAGTGTTGAAGAACCACTTTTCGCACTTGTGTTAGTGTTGAAAAACCACTTTTCGCACTTGTGTTGGTGCAGGAAACCACTTTTGCACTTGTATTAGTGTGGAAAAAACACTTTTTGCACTTGTGATAGTGTTGAAAAACCACTTTTCGCACTTGTGTTAGTGTTGAAATACCACTTTACGCACTTGTGTTGGTGCAGGAAACCACTTTTCGCACTTGTGTTGGTGCAGGAAACCACTTTTGCACTTGTATTAGTGTGGAAAAACCACTTTTTGCACTTGTGTTAGTGTTGAAAAACCACTTTTCGCACCTGTGTTAGTGTTGAAAAACCACTTTTCGCACTTGTGTTGGTGCAGGAACCCACTTTTGCACTTGTATTAGTGTGGAAAAAACACTTTTTGCACTTGTGATAGTGTTGAAAAACCACTATTCGCACTTGTGTTAGTGTTGAAAAAACACTTTTCGCACTTGTGTTAGTGTTGAAAAACCACTTTTCACGCTTGTGTTAGTGTTGAAAAACCACTTTTCGCACTTGTGTTAGTCTTGAAAAACCACTTTTCGCACTTGTGTTAGTGTTGAAAAAACACTTTTCGCACTTGTGATAGTGTTGAAAAACCACTTTTCGCGCTTGTGTTAGTGTTGAAAAACCACTTTTCGCACTTGTGTTAGTGTTGAAAAACCACTTTTCGCAATTGTGTTGGTGTAGGAAACCACTTTTGCACTTGTATTAGTGTGGAAAAAACACTTTTTGCACTTGTGATAGTGTTGAAAAACGACTTTTCGCACTTGTGTTAGTGTTGAAAAACCACTTTTCGCACTTGTGTTGGTGCAGGTAACCACTTTTGCACTTGTATTAGTGTGGAAAAACCACTTTTCGCACTTGTGTTAGTGTTGAAAAACCACTTTTCGCACCTGTGTTAGTGTTGAAAAACCACTTTTCGCGCTTGTGTTGGTGCAGGAACCCACTTTTGCACTTGTATTAGAGTGGAAAAAACACTTTTTGCACTTGTGTTAGTGTTGAAATACCACTTTACGCACTTGTGTTGGTGCAGGAAACCACTTTTGCACTTGTATTAGTGTGGAAAAAACACTTTTTGCACTTGTGATAGTGTTGAAAAACGACTTTTCGCACTTGTGTTAGTGTTGAAAAACCACTTTTCGCACTTGTGTTGGTGCAGGAAACCACTTTTGCACTTGTATTAGTGTGGAAAAACCACTTTTCGCACTTGTGTTAGTGTTGAAAAACCACTTTTCACACCTGTGTTAGTGTTGAAAAACCACTTTTCGCACTTGTGTTGGTGCAGGAACCCACTTTTGCACTTGTATTAGAGTGGAAAAAACACTTTTTGCACTTGTGATAGTGTTGAAAAACCACTTTTCGCACTTGTGTTAGTGTTGAAAAAACACTTTTCGCACTTGTGTTAGTGTTGAAAAACCACTTTTCGCACTCGTGTTCGTGCAGGAAACCACTTTTGCACTTGTATTAGTGTGGAAAAAACACTTTTCGCACTTGTGATAGTGTTGAAAAACCACTTTTCGCACTTGTGTTAGTGTTGAAAAACCACTTTTCGCACTTGTGTTGGTGCAGGAAACCACTTTTGCACTTGTATTAGTGTGGAAAAACCACTTTTCGCACTTGTGTTAGTGTTGAAAAACCACTTTTCGCACTTGTGTTAGTGATAAAAAACCACTTTTCGCACTTGTGTTAGTGTTGAAAAACCACTTTTCGCACTTGTGTTGGTGCAGGAAACCACTTTTGCACTTGTATTAGTGTGGAAAAAACACTTTTTGCACTTGTGATAGTGTTGAAAAACCACTTTTCGCATTTGTGTTAGTGTTGAAATACCACTTTTCGCACTTGTGTTGGTGCAGGAAACCACTTTTGCACTTGTATTAGTGTGGAAAAAACACTTTTTGCACTTGTGATAGTGTTGAAAAATGACTTTTCGCACTTGTGTTAGTGTTGAAAAACCACTTTTCGCACTTGTGTTAGTGTTGAAAAACCACTTTTCGCACTTGTGTTGGTGCAGGAAACCACTTTTGCACTTGTATTAGTGTGGAAAAACCACTTTCGCACTTGTGTTAGTGTTGAAAAACCACTTTTCGCACTTGTGTTAGTGTTGAAAAACCACTTTTCGCACTTGTGTTGGTGCAGGAAACCACTTTTGCACTTGTATTAGTGCGGAAAAAACACTTTTTGCACTTGTATTAGTGTGGAAAAAACACTTTTTGCACTTGTGATAGTGTTGAAATACCACTTTTCGCACTTGTGTTGGTGCAGGAAACCACTTTTGCACTTGTATTAGTGTGGAAAAACCACTTTTCGCACTTGTGTTAGTGTTGATAAACCACTTTTCACACCTGTGTTAGTGTTGAAAAACCACTTTTCACACTTGTGTTGGTGCAGGACACCACTTTTGCACTTGTATTAGTGTGGAAAAAACACTTTTTGCACTTGTGATAGTGTTGAAAACCCACTTTTCGCACTTGTGTTAATGTTGAAAAACCACTTTTCGCACTTGTGTTAGTGTTGAAAAACCACTTTTCGCACTTGTGTTCGTGCAGGAAACCACTTTTGCACTTGTATTAGTGTGGAAAAAACACTTTTCGCACTTGTGACAGTGTTGAAAAACCACTTTTCGCGCTTGTGTTATTGTTGAAAAACCACTTTTCGCACTTGTGTTAGTGTTGAAAAACCACTTTTCGCACTTGTGTTGGTGTAGGAAACCACTTTTGCACTTGTATTAGTGTGGAAAAAACACTTTTTGCACTTGTGATAGTGTTGAAAAACCACTTTTCGCACTTGTGTTAGTGTTGAAAAACCACTTTTCGCACTTGTGTTAGTGTTGAAAAACCACTTTTCGCACTTGTGTTGGTGCAGGAAACCACTTTTGCACTTGTATTAGTGTGGAAAAAACACTTTTCGCACTTGTGATAGTGTTGAAAAACCACTTTTCGCACTTGTGTTAGTGTTGAAAAACCACTTTTCGCACTTGTGTTGGTGCAGGAAACCACTTTTGCACTTGTATTAGTGTGGAAAAACCACTTTTCACACTTGTGTTAGTGTTGAAAAACCACTTTTCGCACTTGTGTTAGTGTTGAAAAACCACTTTTCGCACTTGTGTTCGTGTTGAAAAACCACTTTTCGCACTTGTGTTGGTGCAGGAAACCACTTTTGCACTTGTATTAGTGTGGAAAAAACACTTTTCGCACTTGTGTTAGTGTTGAAGAACCACTTTTCGCACTTGTGTTAGTGTTGAAAAACCACTTTTCGCACTTGTGTTGGTGCAGGAAACCACTTTTGCACTTGTATTAGTGTGGAAAAAACACTTTTTGCACTTGTGATAGTGTTGAAAAACCACTTTTCGCACTTGTGTTAGTGTTGAAATACCACTTTACGCACTTGTGTTGGTGCAGGAAACCACTTTTGCACTTGTATTAGTGTGGAAAAAACACTTTTTGCACTTGTGATAGTGTTGAAAAACGACTTTTCGCACTTGTGTTAGTGTTGAAAAACCACTTTTCGCACTTGTGTTGGTGCAGGAAACCACTTTTGCACTTGTATTAGTGTGGAAAAACCACTTTTCGCACTTGTGTTAGTGTTGAAAAACCACTTTTCGCACCTGTGTTAGCGTTGAAAAACCACTTTTCGCACTTGTGTTGGTGCAGGAACCCACTTTTGCACTTGTATTAGTGTGGAAAAAACACTTTTTGCACTTGTGATAGTGTTGAAAAACCACTATTCGCACTTGTGTTAGTGTTGAAAAAACACTTTTCGCACTTGTGTTAGTGTTGAAAAACCACTTTTCACGCTTGTGTTAGTGTTGAAAAACCACTTTTCGCACTTGTGTTAGTGTTGAAAAACCACTTTTCGCACTTGTGTTAGTGTTGAAAAAACACTTTTCGCACTTGTGATAGTGTTGAAAAACCACTTTTCACGCTTGTGTTAGTGTTGAAAAACCACTTTTCGCACTTGTGTTAGTGTTGAAAAACCACTTTTCGCAATTGTGTTGGTGTAGGAAACCACTTTTGCACTTGTATTAGTGTGGAAAAAACACTTTTTGCACTTGTGATAGTGTTGAAAAACGACTTTTCGCACTTGTGTTAGTGTTGAAAAACCACTTTTCGCACTTGTGTTGGTGCAGGTAACCACTTTTGCACTTGTATTAGTGTGGAAAAACCACTTTTCGCACTTGTGTTAGTGTTGAAAAACCACTTTTCGCACCTGTGTTAGTGTTGAAAAACCACTTTTCGCGCTTGTGTTGGTGCAGGAACCCACTTTTGCACTTGTATTAGAGTGGAAAAAACACTTTTTGCACTTGTGTTAGTGTTGAAATACCACTTTACGCACTTGTGTTGGTGCAGGAAACCACTTTTGCACTTGTATTAGTGTGGAAAAAACACTTTTTGCACTTGTGATAGTGTTGAAAAACGACTTTTCGCACTTGTGTTAGTGTTGAAAAACCACTTTTCGCACTTGTGTTGGTGCAGGAAACCACTTTTGCACTTGTATTAGTGTGGAAAAAACACTTTTTGCACTTGTGATAGTGTTGAAAAACGACTTTTCGCACTTGTGTTAGTGTTGAAAAACCACTTTTCGCACTTGTGTTGGTGCAGGAACCCACTTTTGCACTTGTATTAGAGTGGAAAAAACACTTTTTGCACTTGTGATAGTGTTGAAAAACCACTTTTCGCACTTGTGTTAGTGTTGAAAAAACACTTTTCGCACTTGTGTTAGTGTTGAAAAACCACTTTTCGCACTTGTGTTCGTGCAGGAAACCACTTTTGCACTTTTATTAGTGTGGAAAAAACACTTTTCGCACTTGTGATAGTGTTGAAAAACCACTTTTCGCACTTGTGTTAGTGTTGAAAAACCACTTTTCGCACTTGTGTTGGTGCAGGAAACCACTTTTGCACTTGTATTAGTGTGGAAAAACCACTTTTCGCACTTGTGTTAGTGTTGAAAAACCACTTTTCGCACTTGTGTTAGTGATAAAAAACCACTTTTCGCACTTGTGTTAGTGTTGAAAAACCACTTTTCGCACTTGTGTTGGTGCAGGAAACCACTTTTGCACTTGTATTAGTGTGGAAAAAACACTTTTTGCACTTGTGATAGTGTTGAAAAACCACTTTTCGCATTTGTGTTAGTGTTGAAATACCACTTTTCGCACTTGTGTTGGTGCAGGAAACCACTTTTGCACTTGTATTAGTGTGGAAAAAACACTTTTTGCACTTGTGATAGTGTTGAAAAATGACTTTTCGCACTTGTGTTAGTGTTGAAAAACCACTTTTCGCACTTGTGTTAGTGTTGAAAAACCACTTTTCGCACTTGTGTTGGTGCAGGAAACCACTTTTGCACTTGTATTAGTGTGGAAAAACCACTTTCGCACTTGTGTTAGTGTTGAAAAACCACTTTTCGCACTTGTGTTAGTGTTGAAAAACCACTTTTCGCACTTGTGTTGGTGCAGGAAACCACTTTTGCACTTGTATTAGTGCGGAAAAAACACTTTTTGCACTTGTGATAGTGTTGAAAAAGCACTTTTCGCACTTGTGTTAGTGTTGAAATACCACTTTTCGCACTTGTGTTGGTGCAGGAAACCACTTTTGCACTTGTATTAGTGTGGAAAAACCACTTTTCGCACTTGTGTTAGTGTTGAAAAACCACTTTTCACACCTGTGTTAGTGTTGAAAAAACACTTTTCGCACTTGTGTTGGTGCAGGACACCACTTTTGCACTTGTATTAGTGTGGAAAAAACACTTTTTGCACTTGTGATAGTGTTGAAAACCCACTTTTCGCACTTGTGTTAGTGTTGAAAAACCACTTTTCGCACTTGTGTTAGTGTTGAAAAACCACTTTTCGCACTTGTGTTCGTGCAGGAAACCACTTTTGCACTTGTATTAGTGTGGAAAAAACACTTTTCGCACTTGTGACAGTGTTGAAAAACCACTTTTCGCGCTTGTGTTATTGTTGAAAAACCACTTTTCGCACTTGTGTTAGTGTTGAAAAACCACTTTTCGCACTTGTGTTGGTGTAGGAAACCACTTTTGCACTTGTATTAGTGTGGAAAAAACACTTTTTGCACTTGTGATAGTGTTGAAAAACCACTTTTCGCACTTGTGTTAGTGTTGAAAAACCACTTTTCGCACTTGTGTTAGTGTTGAAAAACCACTTTTCGCACTTGTGTTGGTGCAGGAAACCACTTTTGCACTTGTATTAGTGTGGAAAAAACACTTTTCGCACTTGTGATAGTGTTGAAAAACCACTTTTCGCACTTGTGTTGGTGCAGGAAACCACTTTTGCACTTGTATTAGTGTGGAAAAACCACTTTTCACACTTGTGTTAGTGTTGAAAAACCACTTTTCGCACTTGTGTTAGTGTTGAAAAACCACTTTTCGCACTTGTGTTCGTGTTGAAAAACCACTTTTCGCACTTGTGTTGGTGCAGGAAACCACTTTTGCACTTGTATTAGTGTGGAAAAAACACTTTTCGCACTTGTGTTAGTGTTGAAGAACCACTTTTCGCACTTGTGTTAGTGTTGAAAAACCACTTTTCGCACTTGTGTTGGTGCAGGAAACCACTTTTGCACTTGTATTAGTGTGGAAAAAACACTTTTTGCACTTGTGATAGTGTTGAAAAACCACTTTTCGCACTTGTGTTAGTGTTGAAATACCACTTTACGCACTTGTGTTGGTGCAGGAAACCACTTTTGCACTTGTATTAGTGTGGAAAAAACACTTTTTGCACTTGTGATAGTGTTGAAAAACGACTTTTCGCACTTGTGTTAGTGTTGAAAAACCACTTTTCGCACTTGTGTTGGTGCAGGAAACCACTTTTGCACTTGTATTAGTGTGGAAAAACCACTTTTCGCACTTGTGTTAGTGTTGAAAAACCACTTTTCGCACCTGTGTTAGTGTTGAAAAACCACTTTTCGCACTTGTGTTGGTGCAGGAACCCACTTTTGCACTTGTATTAGTGTGGAAAAAACACTTTTTGCACTTGTGATAGTGTTGAAAAACCACTATTCGCACTTGTGTTAGTGTTGAAAAAACACTTTTCGCACTTGTGTTAGTGTTGAAAAACCACTTTTCACGCTTGTGTTAGTGTTGAAAAACCACTTTTCGCACTTGTGTTAGTGTTGAAAAACCACTTTTCGCACTTGTGTTAGTGTTGAAAAAACACTTTTCGCACTTGTGATAGTGTTGAAAAACCACTTTTCACGCTTGTGTTAGTGTTGAAAAACCACTTTTCGCACTTGTGTTAGTGTTGAAAAACCACTTTTCGCAATTGTGTTGGTGTAGGAAACCACTTTTGCACTTGTATTAGTGTGGAAAAAACACTTTTTGCACTTGTGATAGTGTTGAAAAACGACTTTTCGCACTTGTGTTAGTGTTGAAAAACCACTTTTCGCACTTGTGTTGGTGCAGGTAACCACTTTTGCACTTGTATTAGTGTGGAAAAACCACTTTTCGCACTTGTGTTAGTGTTGAAAAACCACTTTTCGCACCTGTGTTAGTGTTGAAAAACCACTTTTCGCGCTTGTGTTGGTGCAGGAACCCACTTTTGCACTTGTATTAGAGTGGAAAAAACACTTTTTGCACTTGTGTTAGTGTTGAAATACCACTTTACGCACTTGTGTTGGTGCAGGAAACCACTTTTGCACTTGTATTAGTGTGGGAAAAACACTTTTTGCACTTGTGATAGTGTTGAAAAACGACTTTTCGCACTTGTGTTAGTGTTGAAAAACCACTTTTCGCACTTGTGTTGGTGCAGGAAACCACTTTTGCACTTGTATTAGTGTGGAAAAAACACTTTTTGCACTTGTGATAGTGTTGAAAAACGACTTTTCGCACTTGTGTTAGTGTTGAAAAACCACTTTTCGCACTTGTGTTGGTGCAGGAACCCACTTTTGCACTTGTATTAGAGTGGAAAAAACACTTTTTGCACTTGTGATAGTGTTGAAAAACCACTTTTCGCACTTGTGTTAGTGTTGAAAAAACACTTTTCGCACTTGTGTTAGTGTTGAAAAACCACTTTTCGCACTTGTGTTCGTGCAGGAAACCACTTTTGCACTTTTATTAGTGTGGAAAAAACACTTTTCGCACTTGTGATAGTGTTGAAAAACCACTTTTCGCACTTGTGTTAGTGTTGAAAAACCACTTTTCGCACTTGTGTTGGTGCAGGAAACCACTTTTGCACTTGTATTAGTGTGGAAAAACCACTTTTCGCACTTGTGTTAGTGTTGAAAAACCACTTTTCGCACTTGTGTTAGTGATAAAAAACCACTTTTCGCACTTGTGTTAGTGTTGAAAAACCACTTTTCGCACTTGTGTTGGTGCAGGAAACCACTTTTGCACTTGTATTAGTGTGGAAAAAACACTTTTTGCACTTGTGATAGTGTTGAAAAACCACTTTTCGCATTTGTGTTAGTGTTGAAATACCACTTTTCGCACTTGTGTTGGTGCAGGAAACCACTTTTGCACTTGTATTAGTGTGGAAAAAACACTTTTTGCACTTGTGATAGTGTTGAAAAATGACTTTTCGCACTTGTGTTAGTGTTGAAAAACCACTTTTCGCACTTGTGTTAGTGTTGAAAAACCACTTTTCGCACTTGTGTTGGTGCAGGAAACCACTTTTGCACTTGTATTAGTGTGGAAAAACCACTTTCGCACTTGTGTTAGTGTTGAAAAACCACTTTTCGCACTTGTGTTAGTGTTGAAAAACCACTTTTCGCACTTGTGTTGGTGCAGGAAACCACTTTTGCACTTGTATTAGTGCGGAAAAAACACTTTTTGCACTTGTGATAGTGTTGAAAAAGCACTTTTCGCACTTGTGTTAGTGTTGAAATACCACTTTTCGCACTTGTGTTGGTGCAGGAAACCACTTTTGCACTTGTATTAGTGTGGAAAAACCACTTTTCGCACTTGTGTTAGTGTTGAAAAACCACTTTTCACACCTGTGTTAGTGTTGAAAAAACACTTTTCGCACTTGTGTTGGTGCAGGACACCACTTTTGCACTTGTATTAGTGTGGAAAAAACACTTTTTGCACTTGTGATAGTGTTGAAAACCCACTTTTCGCACTTGTGTTAGTGTTGAAAAACCACTTTTCGCACTTGTGTTAGTGTTGAAAAACCACTTTTCGCACTTGTGTTCGTGCAGGAAACCACTTTTGCACTTGTATTAGTGTGGAAAAAACACTTTTCGCACTTGTGACAGTGTTGAAAAACCACTTTTCGCGCTTGTGTTATTGTTGAAAAACCACTTTTCGCACTTGTGTTAGTGTTGAAAAACCACTTTTCGCACTTGTGTTGGTGTAGGAAACCACTTTTGCACTTGTATTAGTGTGGAAAAAACACTTTTTGCACTTGTGATAGTGTTGAAAAACCACTTTTCGCACTTGTGTTAGTGTTGAAAAACCACTTTTCGCACTTGTGTTAGTGTTGAAAAACCACTTTTCGCACTTGTGTTGGTGCAGGAAACCACTTTTGCACTTGTATTAGTGTGGAAAAAACACTTTTCGCACTTGTGATAGTGTTGAAAAACCACTTTTCGCACTTGTGTTAGTGTTGAAAAACCACTTTTCGCACTTGTGTTGGTGCAGGAAACCACTTTTGCACTTGTATTAGTGTGGAAAAACCACTTTTCACACTTGTGTTAGTGTTGAAAAACCACTTTTCGCACTTGTGTTAGTGTTGAAAAACCACTTTTCGCACTTGTGTTCGTGTTGAAAAACCACTTTTCGCACTTGTGTTGGTGCAGGAAACCACTTTTGCACTTGTATTAGTGTGGAAAAAACACTTTTCGCACTTGTGTTAGTGTTGAAAAACCACTTTTCGCACCTGTGTTAGCGTTGAAAAACCACTTTTCGCACTTGTGTTGGTGCAGGAACCCACTTTTGCACTTGTATTAGTGTGGAAAAAACACTTTTTGCACTTGTGATAGTGTTGAAAAACCACTATTCGCACTTGTGTTAGTGTTGAAAAAACACTTTTCGCACTTGTGTTAGTGTTGAAAAACCACTTTTCACGCTTGTGTTAGTGTTGAAAAACCACTTTTCGCACTTGTGTTAGTGTTGAAAAACCACTTTTCGCACTTGTGTTAGTGTTGAAAAAACACTTTTCGCACTTGTGATAGTGTTGAAAAACCACTTTTCACGCTTGTGTTAGTGTTGAAAAACCACTTTTCGCACTTGTGTTAGTGTTGAAAAACCACTTTTCGCAATTGTGTTGGTGTAGGAAACCACTTTTGCACTTGTATTAGTGTGGAAAAAACACTTTTTGCACTTGTGATAGTGTTGAAAAACGACTTTTCGCACTTGTGTTAGTGTTGAAAAACCACTTTTCGCACTTGTGTTGGTGCAGGTAACCACTTTTGCACTTGTATTAGTGTGGAAAAACCACTTTTCGCACTTGTGTTAGTGTTGAAAAACCACTTTTCGCACCTGTGTTAGTGTTGAAAAACCACTTTTCGCGCTTGTGTTGGTGCAGGAACCCACTTTTGCACTTGTATTAGAGTGGAAAAAACACTTTTTGCACTTGTGTTAGTGTTGAAATACCACTTTACGCACTTGTGTTGGTGCAGGAAACCACTTTTGCACTTGTATTAGTGTGGAAAAAACACTTTTTGCACTTGTGATAGTGTTGAAAAACGACTTTTCGCACTTGTGTTAGTGTTGAAAAACCACTTTTCGCACTTGTGTTGGTGCAGGAAACCACTTTTGCACTTGTATTAGTGTGGAAAAAACACTTTTTGCACTTGTGATAGTGTTGAAAAACGACTTTTCGCACTTGTGTTAGTGTTGAAAAACCACTTTTCGCACTTGTGTTGGTGCAGGAACCCACTTTTGCACTTGTATTAGAGTGGAAAAAACACTTTTTGCACTTGTGATAGTGTTGAAAAACCACTTTTCGCACTTGTGTTAGTGTTGAAAAAACACTTTTCGCACTTGTGTTAGTGTTGAAAAACCACTTTTCGCACTTGTGTTCGTGCAGGAAACCACTTTTGCACTTTTATTAGTGTGGAAAAAACACTTTTCGCACTTGTGATAGTGTTGAAAAACCACTTTTCGCACTTGTGTTAGTGTTGAAAAACCACTTTTCGCACTTGTGTTGGTGCAGGAAACCACTTTTGCACTTGTATTAGTGTGGAAAAACCACTTTTCGCACTTGTGTTAGTGTTGAAAAACCACTTTTCGCACTTGTGTTAGTGATAAAAAACCACTTTTCGCACTTGTGTTAGTGTTGAAAAACCACTTTTCGCACTTGTGTTGGTGCAGGAAACCACTTTTGCACTTGTATTAGTGTGGAAAAAACACTTTTTGCACTTGTGATAGTGTTGAAAAACCACTTTTCGCATTTGTGTTAGTGTTGAAATACCACTTTTCGCACTTGTGTTGGTGCAGGAAACCACTTTTGCACTTGTATTAGTGTGGAAAAAACACTTTTTGCACTTGTGATAGTGTTGAAAAATGACTTTTCGCACTTGTGTTAGTGTTGAAAAACCACTTTTCGCACTTGTGTTAGTGTTGAAAAACCACTTTTCGCACTTGTGTTGGTGCAGGAAACCACTTTTGCACTTGTATTAGTGTGGAAAAACCACTTTCGCACTTGTGTTAGTGTTGAAAAACCACTTTTCGCACTTGTGTTAGTGTTGAAAAACCACTTTTCGCACTTGTGTTGGTGCAGGAAACCACTTTTGCACTTGTATTAGTGCGGAAAAAACACTTTTTGCACTTGTGATAGTGTTGAAAAAGCACTTTTCGCACTTGTGTTAGTGTTGAAATACCACTTTTCGCACTTGTGTTGGTGCAGGAAACCACTTTTGCACTTGTATTAGTGTGGAAAAACCACTTTTCGCACTTGTGTTAGTGTTGAAAAACCACTTTTCACACCTGTGTTAGTGTTGAAAAAACACTTTTCGCACTTGTGTTGGTGCAGGACACCACTTTTGCACTTGTATTAGTGTGGAAAAAACACTTTTTGCACTTGTGATAGTGTTGAAAACCCACTTTTCGCACTTGTGTTAGTGTTGAAAAACCACTTTTCGCACTTGTGTTAGTGTTGAAAAACCACTTTTCGCACTTGTGTTCGTGCAGGAAACCACTTTTGCACTTGTATTAGTGTGGAAAAAACACTTTTCGCACTTGTGACAGTGTTGAAAAACCACTTTTCGCGCTTGTGTTATTGTTGAAAAACCACTTTTCGCACTTGTGTTAGTGTTGAAAAACCACTTTTCGCACTTGTGTTGGTGTAGGAAACCACTTTTGCACTTGTATTAGTGTGGAAAAAACACTTTTTGCACTTGTGATAGTGTTGAAAAACCACTTTTCGCACTTGTGTTAGTGTTGAAAAACCACTTTTCGCACTTGTGTTAGTGTTGAAAAACCACTTTTCGCACTTGTGTTGGTGCAGGAAACCACTTTTGCACTTGTATTAGTGTGGAAAAAACACTTTTCGCACTTGTGATAGTGTTGAAAAACCACTTTTCGCACTTGTGTTGGTGCAGGAAACCACTTTTGCACTTGTATTAGTGTGGAAAAACCACTTTTCACACTTGTGTTAGTGTTGAAAAACCACTTTTCGCACTTGTGTTAGTGTTGAAAAACCACTTTTCGCACTTGTGTTCGTGTTGAAAAACCACTTTTCGCACTTGTGTTGGTGCAGGAAACCACTTTTGCACTTGTATTAGTGTGGAAAAAACACTTTTCGCACTTGTGTTAGTGTTGAAGAACCACTTTTCGCACTTGTGTTAGTGTTGAAAAACCACTTTTCGCACTTGTGTTGGTGCAGGAAACCACTTTTGCACTTGTATTAGTGTGGAAAAAACACTTTTTGCACTTGTGATAGTGTTGAAAAACCACTTTTCGCACTTGTGTTAGTGTTGAAATACCACTTTACGCACTTGTGTTGGTGCAGGAAACCACTTTTGCACTTGTATTAGTGTGGAAAAAACACTTTTTGCACTTGTGATAGTGTTGAAAAACGACTTTTCGCACTTGTGTTAGTGTTGAAAAACCACTTTTCGCACTTGTGTTGGTGCAGGAAACCACTTTTGCACTTGTATTAGTGTGGAAAAACCACTTTTCGCACTTGTGTTAGTGTTGAAAAACCACTTTTCGCACCTGTGTTAGTGTTGAAAAACCACTTTTCGCACTTGTGTTGGTGCAGGAACCCACTTTTGCACTTGTATTAGTGTGGAAAAAACACTTTTTGCACTTGTGATAGTGTTGAAAAACCACTATTCGCACTTGTGTTAGTGTTGAAAAAACACTTTTCGCACTTGTGTTAGTGTTGAAAAACCACTTTTCACGCTTGTGTTAGTGTTGAAAAACCACTTTTCGCACTTGTGTTAGTGTTGAAAAACCACTTTTCGCACTTGTGTTAGTTTTGAAAAAACACTTTTCGCACTTGTGATAGTGTTGAAAAACCACTTTTCACGCTTGTGTTAGTGTTGAAAAACCACTTTTCGCACTTGTGTTAGTGTTGAAAAACCACTTTTCGCAATTGTGTTGGTGTAGGAAACCACTTTTGCACTTGTATTAGTGTGGAAAAAACACTTTTTGCACTTGTGATAGTGTTGAAAAACGACTTTTCGCACTTGTGTTAGTGTTGAAAAACCACTTTTCGCACTTGTGTTGGTGCAGGTAACCACTTTTGCACTTGTATTAGTGTGGAAAAACCACTTTTCGCACTTGTGTTAGTGTTGAAAAACCACTTTTCGCACCTGTGTTAGTGTTGAAAAACCACTTTTCGCGCTTGTGTTGGTGCAGGAACCCACTTTTGCACTTGTATTAGAGTGGAAAAAACACTTTTTGCACTTGTGTTAGTGTTGAAATACCACTTTACGCACTTGTGTTGGTGCAGGAAACCACTTTTGCACTTGTATTAGTGTGGGAAAAACACTTTTTGCACTTGTGATAGTGTTGAAAAACGACTTTTCGCACTTGTGTTAGTGTTGAAAAACCACTTTTCGCACTTGTGTTGGTGCAGGAAACCACTTTTGCACTTGTATTAGTGTGGAAAAAACACTTTTTGCACTTGTGATAGTGTTGAAAAACGACTTTTCGCACTTGTGTTAGTGTTGAAAAACCACTTTTCGCACTTGTGTTGGTGCAGGAACCCACTTTTGCACTTGTATTAGAGTGGAAAAAACACTTTTTGCACTTGTGATAGTGTTGAAAAACCACTTTTCGCACTTGTGTTAGTGTTGAAAAAACACTTTTCGCACTTGTGTTAGTGTTGAAAAACCACTTTTCGCACTTGTGTTCGTGCAGGAAACCACTTTTGCACTTTTATTAGTGTGGAAAAAACACTTTTCGCACTTGTGATAGTGTTGAAAAACCACTTTTCGCACTTGTGTTAGTGTTGAAAAACCACTTTTCGCACTTGTGTTGGTGCAGGAAACCACTTTTGCACTTGTATTAGTGTGGAAAAACCACTTTTCGCACTTGTGTTAGTGTTGAAAAACCACTTTTCGCACTTGTGTTAGTGATAAAAAACCACTTTTCGCACTTGTGTTAGTGTTGAAAAACCACTTTTCGCACTTGTGTTGGTGCAGGAAACCACTTTTGCACTTGTATTAGTGTGGAAAAAACACTTTTTGCACTTGTGATAGTGTTGAAAAACCACTTTTCGCATTTGTGTTAGTGTTGAAATACCACTTTTCGCACTTGTGTTGGTGCAGGAAACCACTTTTGCACTTGTATTAGTGTGGAAAAAACACTTTTTGCACTTGTGATAGTGTTGAAAAATGACTTTTCGCACTTGTGTTAGTGTTGAAAAACCACTTTTCGCACTTGTGTTAGTGTTGAAAAACCACTTTTCGCACTTGTGTTGGTGCAGGAAACCACTTTTGCACTTGTATTAGTGTGGAAAAACCACTTTCGCACTTGTGTTAGTGTTGAAAAACCACTTTTCGCACTTGTGTTAGTGTTGAAAAACCACTTTTCGCACTTGTGTTGGTGCAGGAAACCACTTTTGCACTTGTATTAGTGCGGAAAAAACACTTTTTGCACTTGTGATAGTGTTGAAAAAGCACTTTTCGCACTTGTGTTAGTGTTGAAATACCACTTTTCGCACTTGTGTTGGTGCAGGAAACCACTTTTGCACTTGTATTAGTGTGGAAAAACCACTTTTCGCACTTGTGTTAGTGTTGAAAAACCACTTTTCACACCTGTGTTAGTGTTGAAAAAACACTTTTCGCACTTGTGTTGGTGCAGGACACCACTTTTGCACTTGTATTAGTGTGGAAAAAACACTTTTTGCACTTGTGATAGTGTTGAAAACCCACTTTTCGCACTTGTGTTAGTGTTGAAAAACCACTTTTCGCACTTGTGTTAGTGTTGAAAAACCACTTTTCGCACTTGTGTTCGTGCAGGAAACCACTTTTGCACTTGTATTAGTGTGGAAAAAACACTTTTCGCACTTGTGACAGTGTTGAAAAACCACTTTTCGCGCTTGTGTTATTGTTGAAAAACCACTTTTCGCACTTGTGTTAGTGTTGAAAAACCACTTTTCGCACTTGTGTTGGTGTAGGAAACCACTTTTGCACTTGTATTAGTGTGGAAAAAACACTTTTTGCACTTGTGATAGTGTTGAAAAACCACTTTTCGCACTTGTGTTAGTGTTGAAAAACCACTTTTCGCACTTGTGTTGGTGCAGGAAACCACTTTTGCACTTGTATTAGTGTGGAAAAAACACTTTTCGCACTTGTGATAGTGTTGAAAAACCACTTTTCGCACTTGTGTTAGTGTTGAAAAACCACTTTTCGCACTTGTGTTGGTGCAGGAAACCACTTTTGCACTTGTATTAGTGTGGAAAAACCACTTTTCACACTTGTGTTAGTGTTGAAAAACCACTTTTCGCACTTGTGTTAGTGTTGAAAAACCACTTTTCGCACTTGTGTTCGTGTTGAAAAACCACTTTTCGCACTTGTGTTGGTGCAGGAAACCACTTTTGCACTTGTATTAGTGTGGAAAAAACACTTTTCGCACTTGTGTTAGTGTTGAAGAACCACTTTTCGCACTTGTGTTAGTGTTGAAAAACCACTTTTCGCACTTGTGTTGGTGCAGGAAACCACTTTTGCACTTGTATTAGTGTGGAAAAAACACTTTTTGCACTTGTGATAGTGTTGAAAAACCACTTTTCGCACTTGTGTTAGTGTTGAAATACCACTTTACGCACTTGTGTTGGTGCAGGAAACCACTTTTCGCACTTGTGTTGGTGCAGGAAACCACTTTTGCACTTGTATTAGTGTGGAAAAACCACTTTTTGCACTTGTGTTAGTGTTGAAAAACCACTTTTCGCACCTGTGTTAGTGTTGAAAAACCACTTTTCGCCCTTGTGTTGGTGCAGGAACCCACTTTTGCACTTGTATTAGTGTGGAAAAAACACTTTTTGCACTTGTGATAGTGTTGAAAAACCACTATTCGCACTTGTGTTAGTGTTGAAAAAACACTTTTCGCACTTGTGTTAGTGTTGAAATACCACTTTTCGCACTTGTGTTGGTGCAGGAAACCACTTTTGCACTTGTATTAGTGTGGAAAAACCACTTTTCGCACTTGTGTTAGTGATGAAAAACCACTTTTCACACCTGTGTTAGTGTTGAAAAAACACTTTTCGCACTTGTGTTGGTGCAGGACACCACTTTTGCACTTGTATTAGTGTGGAAAAAACACTTTTTGCACTTGTGATAGTGTTGAAAATCCACTTTTCGCACTTGTGTTAGTGTTGAAAAACCACTTTTCGCACTTGTGTTAGTGTTGAAAAACCACTTTTCGCACTTCTGTTCGTGCAGGAAACCACTTTTGCACTTGTATTAGTGTGGAAAAAACACTTTTCGCACTTGTGACAGTGTTGAAAAACCACTTTTCGCGCTTGTGTTATTGTTGAAAAACCACTTTTCGCACTTGTGTTAGTGTTGAAAAACCACTTTTCGCACTTGTGTTGGTGTAGGAAACCACGTTTGCACTTGTATTAGTGTGGAAAAAACACTTTTTGCACTTGTGATAGTGTTGAAAAACCACTTTTCGCACTTGTGTTAGTGTTGAAAAACCACTTTTCGCACTTGTGTTAGTGTTGAAAAACCACTTTTCGCACTTGTGTTGGTGCAGGAAACCACTTTTGCACTTGTATTAGTGTGGAAAAAACACTTTTCGCACTTGTGATAGTGTTGACAAACCACTTTTCGCACTTGTGTTAGTGTTGAAAAACCACTTTTCGCACTTGTGTTGGTGCAGGAAACCACTTTTGCACTTGTATTAGTGTGGAAAAACCACTTTTCACACTTGTGTTAGTGTTGAAAAACCACTTTTCGCACTTGTGTTAGTGTTGAAAAACCACTTTTCGCACTTGTGTTCGTGTTGAAAAACCACTTTTCGCACTTGTGTTGGTGCAGGAAACCACTTTTGCACTTGTATTAGTGTGGAAAAAACACTTTTCGCACTTGTGTTAGTGTTGAAGAACCACTTTTCGCACTTGTGTTAGTGTTGAAAAACCACTTTTCGCACTTGTGTTGGTGCAGGAAACCACTTTTGCACTTGTATTAGTGTGGAAAAAACACTTTTTGCACTTGTGATAGTGTTGAAAAACCACTTTTCGCACTTGTGTTAGTGTTGAAATACCACTTTACGCACTTGTGTTGGTGCAGGAAACCACTTTTCGCACTTGTGTTGGTGCAGGAAACCACTTTTGCACTTGTATTAGTGTGGAAAAACCACTTTTTGCACTTGTGTTAGTGTTGAAAAACCACTTTTCGCACCTGTGTTAGTGTTGAAAAACCACTTTTCGCACTTGTGTTGGTGCAGGAACCCACTTTTGCACTTGTATTAGTGTGGAAAAAACACTTTTTGCACTTGTGATAGTGTTGAAAAACCACTATTCGTACTTGTGTTAGTGTTGAAAAAACACTTTTCGCACTTGTGTTAGTGTTGAAAAACCACTTTTCACGCTTGTGTTAGTGTTGAAAAACCACTTTTCGCACTTGTGTTAGTGTTGAAAAACCACTTTTCGCACTTGTGTTAGTGTTGAAAAAACACTTTTCGCACTTGTGATAGTGTTGAAAAACCACTTTTCGCGCTTGTGTTAGTGTTGAAAAACCACTTTTCGCACTTGTGTTAGTGTTGAAAAACCACTTTTCGCAATTGTGTTGGTGTAGGAAACCACTTTTGCACTTGTATTAGTGTGGAAAAAACACTTTTTGCACTTGTGATAGTGTTGAAAAACGACTTTTCGCACTTGTGTTAGTGTTGAAAAACCACTTTTCGCACTTGTGTTGGTGCAGGTAACCACTTTTGCACTTTAGTCTAGTAGGAAGACTAGGTCCCCCTGCACCCCCCGGAGATATACTTCTAATCAGTGTTTCTAGATTGGACAAAATGTGTAGAAAATGACTAGCTATGGCCCCAAGCTGAAAAAATGTCCCACATACCATTTTATGCAAATTACTGCTGCCATTATCAAAAAAACGATTTTTGACATATCTCAGCCAATATTGCAGATAATTGAAAAATGAAGGTGTCTAGACCCATGTTTTGAAGGGCATAGATCATGATAGAACTATTCATAACATGATTACATGTGTCTATGGTATACTAGTATGCTAATTAGTGCTTTATTTACAAAATAATCACAGTTTTACGAAATAATAGACTCATATTAAGGTCCGTCTACACAGACGTTAACACAAAGTTTTATTTTTCTAAATATTACAACTGTCAAAATAGTCCTAGCACTCAATGTGACCACTCTTCTCTTGCTTGTTTTAGATAAACATCATTAGCATTAGTGATTCTACACTGAGTCAGTCATCATCATTTTCATCGAAATCGTCAGAGTCAAACTCTTCTTCTCCTTCCTCTTCCTCCTCCTCTTCGTGCTCTCCTGTGTTCAGAAGATCCACCAGTGAGGTTGGTAGGATGGGACCACTGGACCACATTGGTTTCAACAGTCCTTCATCAGTCCTTATCCATCCTTGCTCCTCATAAGGTTTTGGCTTTTCGATGATAGGTTGATCGGCTCTTTTGTACAATGCTACGCAGTGGTTCACACGCTGGATGTGCGGCTTCAGGGCAGACTGGCATGGAGGAAGGCGAGCCAGATCAACCTTGGACTTGGATGTGAGGGTCTTGTCCTCTCCCACCATTTTTCGTAGCAGCTTGGCACGGACAATGTCCACTGATGACTCGCGACTCTGGCCGTACATCACACAGGTGAATTTTTCTAACTGCCTCTCCACCTCAGGGTTGGCATCCCAGTTGTCACCCAGTTCACCGAATGCCCTGTGAAACCTGGGATTCTTCTCCAGCTTTTTCAAGGGCCCGACTTTTCCCTTCCCTTTGAAGGCACTGGTGCAGTCTTCTCCGCTGAACACATAGTACCCCAGGAGAGTGGCACAGTAGTCCTCTCCCAGGGATTCTGCCAGCTCAGAGACGTTGACAAGTTGGCGATGCTTCCCTGACAGTCACACAGAGGAGAATGTGCTTTGGTAACTTCCATTTTCCATCTGACACTGCACGGCACAGATCTTGTCCAATGGAGAAGACCAGACGCTTCACCTTTTCTGTCTCGATGCCCTCCTTGCCAGTCATTAGCACGCTGAGAAAGCGGACAAGGTCTGGAGGTAGGATGTCTTCAGGATTGAGCTCCATGTCTTCAGCTGTTGGTGGCCATGGTTGGTCTTTACACTCTCTGAAAGCCTGTAGAATACCCTGGCGAAGTTGGAGGGCAACATTTTGGTTCTTGTTTGTGCTTCCGAGTGTGAATGCTCGTGCGAGAGCATTGGAAACTGTTATGTTTGAGCTGTGCACAAGCCAGAAAGAAATGACATCACATTTGTCATGATCAACCTTCGTGAAGTGGATATGCTCCTTGATTGGGTCATTCTGTAGGCGTTTCAGTAGTTTCTCTGACCGATAATTTGAGTTCTCATATCCATTCAGTTTCAGTTCCTCGACATAGAGCAAGCGCAAGGAAGAAAGCTGTAGAACTTTATTCTGCTGGATGACCTGGGTTTGAATGTGTTCCAGTACTGAGTTGAATGCCTTTTCATGGGCGGCTGACATGCAAGCCTGCTCCTTTGGTGCTTCGGCTCTGTGAATCGCACGCTCATAGTTGTAGAATGCTGTGCGGAAAGCTTTAAAACATGACGGATGGTGTTTGGCCTCACATGCAAAGAGGTCTTTGTTTTTCACCTTTCGATGGAGTCGATAGAGACCCATTTTCTCAGCCCGTGTTTCGATTTGCTCCCATGCATTTTCTTTGTTTTTAAAGGATGGGAAGGTTGTAGGCCTCTCAGTATTGCGATGAGCATCTTTGGTCTCAACTTTCTCACAAAATATACACTCTGGCGGGAAGATGGGTTCAGCAGAACCTCCTGGTTTACGAGGAGAGTGATGCCATGATGAGGTTGATGGCCCTGGTTCTGTATCATCTCCCAGACGATGAAAGTGGCGGACAAAGTGCTTATAACACTTGCTGTGATATCCTACTCTTTCTAGGTCATCAGGAAGAGTTGCCGGGATCTGATCACATACTGATTGCATACGACATGGGGAGTCATGCGGTTGGTTGAGACGTCTATCCCGGATCTTTTGAAGCAGTTGCAGTTTTTCTGAAGCAGATCCTTTAATTTTACGGAGGGGCGTGAAATCCCCATGATCAGACATGGATGGTACATGAAGGATGCATGTAGGAGGAGAGCTTTGGGCTGCAGGTTCTACACTCCGTTTTCTTTTGGGCATGCTTGCTGTCGATGTCTACCATCACTGTTAAATGACAAATAAGAAATCACGAATGATGTTAAAAGTGCCTGTGAAAGGAGGCTCTGAGTTTTCAGTGAGGTAACAGAGGTTCTGAGTCATGTTCTACACTAGGGTACTTTTTAGCTGACTAAACCATGTTTAGTGGCATCAAAAGTGCTAATAGCTAAAACATCTAAATTCTTCCACACTAACGTTAGCTATCTAGGCCAATGAAACATTGTGCTAAGTTACTGTAGCTAGCTCAGCTGTCGTGCCTCTTTCTGGTTCAATTCATATACAGAAGTCAACAGATATGTCTCATGTTTGGCATTAACAAAAGTTTAAGTTACACCGACATTAGGAACATACTGTACATAGATGAGGCTAGCTTTAACGTTAGCTAACATGGTGCCAGCTGGCTCAGCTGTTATTCTGCCTGTTTATGATTTCATGCAGAAACTGAAGTCAAGAGTGTGAGTAACATTATAGTTAGCATCTTACCTGGCTAGATTGGAGGATGAATACCAAGAACAACACACAGATGGAATGGAAGACTGAACTTTCAACTGAGGTATTCAATAACATCAACGTTACCAATTGATACGAGCGCGCGACATTACCAATTGATACGAGCGCGCGAGCGCGCATGTTACATGGATGGAAATGTAAAATGGCAGCTATAGCAGCACTAATTTGGATCTCTAGTCTGTCATTTCTGCACTGTGATTGGATAACATAAAAAAATATGTTTGGGAGTTAACAGCAGGAGTTGGTAGATTTTACGTGGGCTGGGTGAGAAACCTTTAAATAAGCAAGTGAAAATCTCTCGCAATACAAAGTCAATGGTGGGAAGAAAAGTTGAGTGGTACCAATGTTACTGCCAATGTCCCGCCCCTATGCAAGACTCAGGAGCATCTTGTTGACATTTAACCTTGAAAATACCTGGGTTTAGACCCCTTATGTACCATGTTAAGTTATCTGCAGTATTAACGTATCCTTATCATTTGTAAAACTGATTATTTTGTAATTACAGCATTAATATGCATACTAGTATACCATAGACACATGTAATCATGTTGTGAATAGTTCTATCATGATCTATGCCCTTCAAAACATGGGTCTAGACACCTTCATTTTTCAATTATCTGCAATATTGGCTGAGATATGTCAAAAATCGTTTTTTTGATAATGGCAGCAGTAATTTGCATATAAATGGTATGTGGGACATTTTTTCAGCTTGGGGCCATAGCAGGTCATTTTCTACACATTTTTTCCAATCTAGAAACACTGATTGGAAGTATATCTCCAGGGGGTGCTTTGCACTTGTATTAGAGTGGAAAAAACACTTTTTGCACTTGTGTTAGTGTTGAAATACCACTTTACGCACTTGTGTTGGTGCAGGAAACCACTTTTGCACTTGTATTAGTGTGGAAAAAACACTTTTTGCACTTGTGATAGTGTTGAAAAACGACTTTTCGCACTTGTGTTAGTGTTGAAAAACCACTTTTCGCACTTGTGTTGGTGCAGGAAACCACTTTTGCACTTGTATTAGTGTGGAAAAACCACTTTTCGCACTTGTGTTAGTGTTGAAAAACCACTTTTCACACCTGTGTTAGTGTTGAAAAACCACTTTTCGCACTTGTGTTGGTGCAGGAACCCACTTTTGCACTTGTATTAGAGTGGAAAAAACACTTTTTGCACTTGTGATAGTGTTGAAAAACCACTATTCGCACTTGTGTTAGTGTTGAAAAAACACTTTTCGCACTTGTGTTAGTGTTGAAAAACCACTTTTCACGCTTGTGTTAGTGTTGAAAAACCACTTTTCGCACTTGTGTTAGTGTTGAAAAACCACTTTTCGCACTTGTGTTAGTGTTGAAAAAACACTTTTCGCACTTGTGATAGTGTTGAAAAACCACTTTTCGCGCTTGTGTTAGAGTTGAAAAACCACTTTTCGCACTTGTGTTAGTGTTGAAAAACCACTTTTTGCACTTGTGTTGGTGTAGGAAACCACTTTTGCACTTGTATTAGTGTGGAAAAAACACTTTTTGCACTTGTGATAGTGTTAAAAAACCACTTTTCGCACTTGTGTTAGTGTTGAAAAACCACTTTTCGCACTTGTGTTAGTGTTGAAAAACCACTTTTCGCACTTGTGTTGGTGCAGGAAACCACTTTTGCACTTGTATTAGTGTGGAAAAAACAATTTTCGCACTTGTGATAGTGTTGAAAAACCACTTTTTGCACTTGTGTTAGTGTTGAAAAACCACTTTTCGCACTTGTGTTGGTGCAGGAAACCACTTTTGCACTTGTATTAGTGTGGAAAAACCACTTTTCGCACTTGTGTTAGTGTTGAAAAACCACTTTTCGCACTTGTGTTAGTGTTGAAAAACCACTTTTTGCACTTGTGTTAGTGTTGAAAAACCACTTTTCGCACTTGTGTTGGTGCAGGAAACCACTTTTGCACTTGTATTAGTGTGGAAAAAACACTTTTCGGACTTGTGTTAGTGTTGAAGAACCACTTTTCGCACTTGTGTTAGTGTTGAAAAACCACTTTTCGCACTTGTGTTGGTGCAGGAAACCACTTTTGCACTTGTATTAGTGTGGAAAAAACACTTTTTGCACTTGTGATAGTGTTGAAAAACCACTTTTCGCACTTGTGTTAGTGTTGAAATACCACTTTACGCACTTGTGTTGGTGCAGGAAACCACTTTTGCACTTGTATTAGTGTGGAAAAAACACTTTTTGCACTTGTGATAGTGTTGAAAAACGACTTTTCGCACTTGTGTTAGTGTTGAAAAACCACTTTTCGCACTTGTGTTGGTGCAGGTAACCACTTTTGCACTTGTATTAGTGTGGAAAAACCACTTTTCGCACTTGCGTTAGTGTTGAAAAACCACTTTTCGCACCTGTGTTAGTGTTGAAAAACCACTTTTCGCGCTTGTGTTGGTGCAGGAACCCACTTTTGCACTTGTATTAGAGTGGAAAAAACACTTTTTGCACTTGTGATAGTGTTGAAAAACCACTTTTCGCACTTGTGTTAGTGTTGAAAAAACACTTTTCGCACTTGTGTTAGTGTTGAAAAACCACTTTTCGCACTTGTGTTCATGCAGGAAACCACTTTTGCACTTGTATTAGTGTGGAAAAAACACTTTTCGCACTTGTGATAGTGTTGAAAAACCACTTTTCGCACTTGTGTTAGTGTTGAAAAACCACTTTTCGCACTTGTGTTAGTGTTGAAATACCACTTTTCGCACTTGTGTTCGTGCAGGAAACCACTTTTGCACTTGTATTAGTGTGGAAAAAACACTTTTCGCACTTGTGATAGTGTTGAAAAACCACTTTTCGCACTTGTGTTAGTGTTGAAAAACCACTTTTCGCACTTGTGTTGGTGCAGGAAACCACTTTTGCACTTGTATTAGTGTGGAAAAAACACTTTTTGCACTTGTGATAGTGTTGAAAAACCACTTTTCGCATTTGTGTTAGTGTTGAAATACCACTTTTCGCACTTGTGTTGGTGCAGGAAACCACTTTTGCACTTGTATTAGTGTGGAAAAAACACTTTTTGCACTTGTGATAGTGTTGAAAAACGACTTTTCGCACTTGTGTTAGTGTTGAAAAACCACTTTTCGCACTTGTGTTAGTGTTGAAAAACCACTTTTCGCACTTGTGTTGGTGCAGGAAACCACTTTTGCACTTGTATTAATGTGGAAAAACCACTTTCGCACTTGTGTTAGTGTTGAAAAACCACTTTTCGCACTTGTGTTAGTGTTGAAAAACCACTTTTCGCACTTGTGTTGGTGCAGGAAACCACTTTTGCACTTGTATTAGTGTGGAAAAACCACTTTTCGCACTTGTGTTAGTGTTGAAAAACCACTTTTCGCACCTGTGTTAGTGTTGAAAAACCACTTTTCGCACTTGTGTTGGTGCAGGAACCCACTTTTGCACTTGTATTAGAGTGGAAAAAACACTTTTTGCACTTGTGATAGTGTTGAAAAACCACTTTTCGCACTTGTGTTAGTGTTGAAAAAACACTTTTCGCACTTGTGTTAGTGCTGAAAAACCACTTTTCGCACTTGTGTTCATGCAGGAAACCACTTTTGCACTTGTATTAGTGTGGAAAAAACACTTTTCGCACTTGTGATAGTGTTGAAAAACCACTTTTCGCACTTGTGTTAGTGTTGAAAAACCACTTTTCGCACTTGTGTTGGTGCAGGAAACCACTTTTGCACTTGTATTAGTGTGGAAAAACCACTTTTCGCACTTGTGTTAGTGTTGAAAAACCACTTTTCGCACTTGTGTTAGTGATAAAAAACCATTTTTCGCACTTGTGTTAGTGTTGAAAAACCACTTTTCGCACTTGTGTTGGTGCAGGAAACCACTTTTGCACTTGTATTAGTGTGGAAAAAACACTTTTTGCACTTGTGATAGTGTTGAAAAACCACTTTTCGCACTTGTGTTAGTGTTGAAATACCACTTTTCGCACTTGTGTTGGTGCAGGAAACCACTTTTGCACTTGTATTAGTGTGGAAAAACACTTTTTGCACTTGTGATAGTGTTGAAAAACGACTTTTCGCACTTGTGTTAGTGTTGAAAAACCACTTTTCGCACTTGTGTTAGTGTTGAAAAACCACTTTTCGCACTTGTGTTGGTGCAGGAAACCACTTTTGCACTTGTATTAGTGTGGAAAAACCACTTTCGCACTTGTGTTAGTGTTGAAAAACCACTTTTCGCACTTGTGTTAGTGTTGAAAAACCACTTTTCGCACTTGTGTTGGTGCAGGAAACCACTTTTGCACTTGTATTAGTGCGGAAAAAACACTTTTTGCACTTGTGATAGTGTTGAAAAACCACTTTTCGCACTTGTGTTAGTGTTGAAATACCACTTTTCGCACTTGTGTTGGTGCAGGAAACCACTTTTGCACTTGTATTAGTGTGGAAAAACCACTTTTCGCACTTGTGTTAGTGTTGAAAAACCACTTTTCGCACTTGTGTTGGTGCAGGAAACCACTTTTGCACTTGTATTAGTGTGGAAAAACCACTTTTCGCACTTGTGTTAGTGTTGAAAAACCACTTTTCGCACCTGTGTTAGTGTTGAAAAACCACTTTTCGCGCTTGTGTTGGTGCAGGAACCACTTTTGCACTTGTATTAGAGTGGAAAAAACACTTTTTGCACTTGTGTTAGTGTTGAAATACCACTTTACGCACTTGTGTTGGTGCAGGAAACCACTTTTGCACTTGTATTAGTGTGGAAAAAACACTTTTTGCACTTGTGATAGTGTTGAAAAACGACTTTTCGCACTTGTGTTAGTGTTGAAAAACCACTTTTCGCACTTGTGTTGGTGCAGGAAACCACTTTTGCACTTGTATTAGTGTGGAAAAACCACTTTTCGCACTTGTGTTAGTGTTGAAAAACCACTTTTCACACCTGTGTTAGTGTTGAAAAACCACTTTTCGCACTTGTGTTGGTGCAGGAACCCACTTTTGCACTTGTATTAGAGTGGAAAAAACACTTTTTGCACTTGTGATAGTGTTGAAAAACCACTATTCGCACTTGTGTTAGTGTTGAAAAAACACTTTTCGCACTTGTGTTAGTGTTGAAAAACCACTTTTCACGCTTGTGTTAGTGTTGAAAAACCACTTTTCGCACTTGTGTTAGTGTTGAAAAACCACTTTTCGCACTTGTGTTAGTGTTGAAAAAACACTTTTCGCACTTGTGATAGTGTTGAAAAACCACTTTTCGCGCTTGTGTTAGAGTTGAAAAACCACTTTTCGCACTTGTGTTAGTGTTGAAAAACCACTTTTTGCACTTGTGTTGGTGTAGGAAACCACTTTTGCACTTGTATTAGTGTGGAAAAAACACTTTTTGCACTTGTGATAGTGTTAAAAAACCACTTTTCGCACTTGTGTTAGTGTTGAAAAACCACTTTTCGCACTTGTGTTAGTGTTGAAAAACCACTTTTCGCACTTGTGTTGGTGCAGGAAACCACTTTTGCACTTGTATTAGTGTGGAAAAAACAATTTTCGCACTTGTGATAGTGTTGAAAAACCACTTTTTGCACTTGTGTTAGTGTTGAAAAACCACTTTTCGCACTTGTGTTGGTGCAGGAAACCACTTTTGCACTTGTATTAGTGTGGAAAAACCACTTTTCGCACTTGTGTTAGTGTTGAAAAACCACTTTTCGCACTTGTGTTAGTGTTGAAAAACCACTTTTTGCACTTGTGTTAGTGTTGAAAAACCACTTTTCGTACTTGTGTTGGTGCAGGAAACCACTTTTGCACTTGTATTAGTGTGGAAAAAACACTTTTCGCACTTGTGTTAGTGTTGAAGAACCACTTTTCGCACTTGTGTTAGTGTTGAAAAACCACTTTTCGCACTTGTGTTGGTGCAGGAAACCACTTTTGCACTTGTATTAGTGTGGAAAAAACACTTTTTGCACTTGTGATAGTGTTGAAAAACCACTTTTCGCACTTGTGTTAGTGTTGAAATACCACTTTACGCACTTGTGTTGGTGCAGGAAACCACTTTTGCACTTGTATTAGTGTGGAAAAAACACTTTTTGCACTTGTGATAGTGTTGAAAAACGACTTTTCGCACTTGTGTTAGTGTTGAAAAACCACTTTTCGCACTTGTGTTGGTGCAGGTAACCACTTTTGCACTTGTATTAGAGTGGAAAAAACACTTTTTGCACTTGTGATAGTGTTGAAAAACCACTATTCGCACTTGTGTTAGTGTTGAAAAACCACTTTTCGCACTTGTGTTGGTGCAGGAACCCACTTTTGCACTTGTATTAGAGTGGAAAAAACACTTTTTGCACTTGTGATAGTGTTGAAAAACCACTTTTCGCACTTGTGTTAGTGATAAAAAACCATTTTTCGCACTTGTGTTAGTGTTGAAATACCACTTTACGCACTTGTGTTGGTGCAGGAAACCACTTTTGCACTTGTATTAGTGTGGAAAAAACACTTTTTGCACTTGTGATAGTGTTGAAAAACGACTTTTCGCACTTGTGTTAGTGTTGAAAAACCACTTTTCGCACTTGTGTTGGTGCAGGAAACCACTTTTGCACTTGTATTAGTGTGGAAAAACCACTTTTCGCACTTGTGTTAGTGTTGAAAAACCACTTTTCACACCTGTGTTAGTGTTGAAAAACCACTTTTCGCACTTGTGTTGGTGCAGGAACCCACTTTTGCACTTGTATTAGAGTGGAAAAAACACTTTTTGCACTTGTGATAGTGTTGAAAAACCACTATTCGCACTTGTGTTAGTGTTGAAAAAACACTTTTCGCACTTGTGTTAGTGTTGAAAAACCACTTTTCACGCTTGTGTTAGTGTTGAAAAACCACTTTTCGCACTTGTGTTAGTGTTGAAAAACCACTTTTCGCACTTGTGTTAGTGTTGAAAAAACACTTTTCGCACTTGTGATAGTGTTGAAAAACCACTTTTCGCGCTTGTGTTAGAGTTGAAAAACCACTTTTCGCACTTGTGTTAGTGTTGAAAAACCACTTTTTGCACTTGTGTTGGTGTAGGAAACCACTTTTGCACTTGTATTAGTGTGGAAAAAACACTTTTTGCACTTGTGATAGTGTTAAAAAACCACTTTTCGCACTTGTGTTAGTGTTGAAAAACCACTTTTCGCACTTGTGTTAGTGTTGAAAAACCACTTTTCGCACTTGTGTTGGTGCAGGAAACCACTTTTGCACTTGTATTAGTGTGGAAAAAACAATTTTCGCACTTGTGATAGTGTTGAAAAACCACTTTTTGCACTTGTGTTAGTGTTGAAAAACCACTTTTCGCACTTGTGTTGGTGCAGGAAACCACTTTTGCACTTGTATTAGTGTGGAAAAACCACTTTTCGCACTTGTGTTAGTGTTGAAAAACCACTTTTCGCACTTGTGTTAGTGTTGAAAAACCACTTTTTGCACTTGTGTTAGTGTTGAAAAACCACTTTTCGTACTTGTGTTGGTGCAGGAAACCACTTTTGCACTTGTATTAGTGTGGAAAAAACACTTTTCGCACTTGTGTTAGTGTTGAAGAACCACTTTTCGCACTTGTGTTAGTGTTGAAAAACCACTTTTCGCACTTGTGTTGGTGCAGGAAACCACTTTTGCACTTGTATTAGTGTGGAAAAAACACTTTTTGCACTTGTGATAGTGTTGAAAAACCACTTTTCGCACTTGTGTTAGTGTTGAAATACCACTTTACGCACTTGTGTTGGTGCAGGAAACCACTTTTGCACTTGTATTAGTGTGGAAAAAACACTTTTTGCACTTGTGATAGTGTTGAAAAACGACTTTTCGCACTTGTGTTAGTGTTGAAAAACCACTTTTCGCACTTGTGTTGGTGCAGGTAACCACTTTTGCACTTGTATTAGTGTGGAAAAACCACTTTTCGCACTTGCGTTAGTGTTGAAAAACCACTTTTCGCACCTGTGTTAGTGTTGAAAAACCACTTTTCGCGCTTGTGTTGGTGCAGGAACCCACTTTTGCACTTGTATTAGAGTGGAAAAAACACTTTTTGCACTTGTGATAGTGTTGAAAAACCACTTTTCGCACTTGTGTTAGTGTTGAAAAAACACTTTTCGCACTTGTGTTAGTGTTGAAAAACCACTTTTCGCACTTGTGTTCATGCAGGAAACCACTTTTGCACTTGTATTAGTGTGGAAAAAACACTTTTCGCACTTGTGATAGTGTTGAAAAACCACTTTTCGCACTTGTGTTAGTGTTGAAAAACCACTTTTCGCACTTGTGTTAGTGTTGAAATACCACTTTTCGCACTTGTGTTCGTGCAGGAAACCACTTTTGCACTTGTATTAGTGTGGAAAAAACACTTTTCGCACTTGTGATAGTGTTGAAAAACCACTTTTCGCACTTGTGTTAGTGTTGAAAAACCACTTTTCGCACTTGTGTTGGTGCAGGAAACCACTTTTGCACTTGTATTAGTGTGGAAAAACCACTTTTCGCACTTGTGTTAATGTTGAAAAACCACTTTTCGCACTTGTGTTAGTGATAAAAAACCACTTTTCGCACTTGTGTTAGTGTTGAAAAACCACTTTTCGCACTTGTGTTGGTGCAGGAAACCACTTTTGCACTTGTATTAGTGTGGAAAAAACACTTTTTGCACTTGTGATAGTGTTGAAAAACCACTTTTCGCATTTGTGTTAGTGTTGAAATACCACTTTTCGCACTTGTGTTGGTGCAGGAAACCACTTTTGCACTTGTATTAGTGTGGAAAAAACACTTTTTGCACTTGTGATAGTGTTGAAAAACGACTTTTCGCACTTGTGTTAGTGTTGAAAAACCACTTTTCGCACTTGTGTTAGTGTTGAAAAACCACTTTTCGCACTTGTGTTGGTGCAGGAAACCACTTTTGCACTTGTATTAATGTGGAAAAACCACTTTCGCACTTGTGTTAGTGTTGAAAAACCACTTTTCGCACTTGTGTTAGTGTTGAAAAACCACTTTTCGCACTTGTGTTGGTGCAGGAAACCACTTTTGCACTTGTATTAGTGTGGAAAAACCACTTTTCGCACTTGTGTTAGTGTTGAAAAACCACTTTTCGCACCTGTGTTAGTGTTGAAAAACCACTTTTCGCACTTGTGTTGGTGCAGGAACCCACTTTTGCACTTGTATTAGAGTGGAAAAAACACTTTTTGCACTTGTGATAGTGTTGAAAAACCACTTTTCGCACTTGTGTTAGTGTTGAAAAAACACTTTTCGCACTTGTGTTAGTGCTGAAAAACCACTTTTCGCACTTGTCTTCGTGCAGGAAACCACTTTTGCACTTGTATTAGTGTGGAAAAAACACTTTTCGCACTTGTGATAGTGTTGAAAAACCACTTTTCGCACTTGTGTTAGTGTTGAAAAACCACTTTTCGCACTTGTGTTGGTGCAGGAAACCACTTTTGCACTTGTATTAGTGTGGAAAAACCACTTTTCGCACTTGTGTTAGTGTTGAAAAACCACTTTTCGCACTTGTGTTAGTGATAAAAAACCATTTTTCGCACTTGTGTTAGTGTTGAAAAACCACTTTTCGCACTTGTGTTGGTGCAGGAAACCACTTTTGCACTTGTATTAGTGTGGAAAAAACACTTTTTGCACTTGTGATAGTGTTGAAAAACCACTTTTCGCACTTGTGTTAGTGTTGAAATACCACTTTTCGCACTTGTGTTGGTGCAGGAAACCACTTTTGCACTTGTATTAGTGTGGAAAAACACTTTTCGCACTTGTGTTAGTGTTGAAAAAACACTTTTCGCACTTGTGATAGTGTTGAAAAACCACTTTTCGCGCTTGTGTTAGAGTTGAAAAACCACTTTTCGCACTTGTGTTAGTGTTGAAAAACCACTTTTTGCACTTGTGTTGGTGTAGGAAACCACTTTTGCACTTGTATTAGTGTGGAAAAAACACTTTTTGCACTTGTGATAGTGTTAAAAAACCACTTTTCGCACTTGTGTTAGTGTTGAAAAACCACTTTTCGCACTTGTGTTAGTGTTGAAAAACCACTTTTCGCACTTGTGTTGGTGCAGGAAACCACTTTTGCACTTGTATTAGTGTGGAAAAAACAATTTTCGCACTTGTGATAGTGTTGAAAAACCACTTTTTGCACTTGTGTTAGTGTTGAAAAACCACTTTTCGCACTTGTGTTGGTGCAGGAAACCACTTTTGCACTTGTATTAGTGTGGAAAAACCACTTTTCGCACTTGTGTTAGTGTTGAAAAACCACTTTTCGCACTTGTGTTAGTGTTGAAAAACCACTTTTTGCACTTGTGTTAGTGTTGAAAAACCACTTTTCGTACTTGTGTTGGTGCAGGAAACCACTTTTGCACTTGTATTAGTGTGGAAAAAACACTTTTCGCACTTGTGTTAGTGTTGAAGAACCACTTTTCGCACTTGTGTTAGTGTTGAAAAACCACTTTTCGCACTTGTGTTGGTGCAGGAAACCACTTTTGCACTTGTATTAGTGTGGAAAAAACACTTTTTGCACTTGTGATAGTGTTGAAAAACCACTTTTCGCACTTGTGTTAGTGTTGAAATACCACTTTACGCACTTGTGTTGGTGCAGGAAACCACTTTTGCACTTGTATTAGTGTGGAAAAAACACTTTTTGCACTTGTGATAGTGTTGAAAAACGACTTTTCGCACTTGTGTTAGTGTTGAAAAACCACTTTTCGCACTTGTGTTGGTGCAGGTAACCACTTTTGCACTTGTATTAGAGTGGAAAAAACACTTTTTGCACTTGTGATAGTGTTGAAAAACCACTATTCGCACTTGTGTTAGTGTTGAAAAACCACTTTTCGCACTTGTGTTGGTGCAGGAACCCACTTTTGCACTTGTATTAGAGTGGAAAAAACACTTTTTGCACTTGTGATAGTGTTGAAAAACCACTTTTCGCACTTGTGTTAGTGATAAAAAACCATTTTTCGCACTTGTGTTAGTGTTGAAATACCACTTTACGCACTTGTGTTGGTGCAGGAAACCACTTTTGCACTTGTATTAGTGTGGAAAAAACACTTTTTGCACTTGTGATAGTGTTGAAAAACGACTTTTCGCACTTGTGTTAGTGTTGAAAAACCACTTTTCGCACTTGTGTTGGTGCAGGAAACCACTTTTGCACTTGTATTAGTGTGGAAAAACCACTTTTCGCACTTGTGTTAGTGTTGAAAAACCACTTTTCACACCTGTGTTAGTGTTGAAAAACCACTTTTCGCACTTGTGTTGGTGCAGGAACCCACTTTTGCACTTGTATTAGAGTGGAAAAAACACTTTTTGCACTTGTGATAGTGTTGAAAAACCACTATTCGCACTTGTGTTAGTGTTGAAAAAACACTTTTCGCACTTGTGTTAGTGTTGAAAAACCACTTTTCACGCTTGTGTTAGTGTTGAAAAACCACTTTTCGCACTTGTGTTAGTGTTGAAAAACCACTTTTCGCACTTGTGTTAGTGTTGAAAAAACACTTTTCGCACTTGTGATAGTGTTGAAAAACCACTTTTCGCGCTTGTGTTAGAGTTGAAAAACCACTTTTCGCACTTGTGTTAGTGTTGAAAAACCACTTTTTGCACTTGTGTTGGTGTAGGAAACCACTTTTGCACTTGTATTAGTGTGGAAAAAACACTTTTTGCACTTGTGATAGTGTTAAAAAACCACTTTTCGCACTTGTGTTAGTGTTGAAAAACCACTTTTCGCACTTGTGTTAGTGTTGAAAAACCACTTTTCGCACTTGTGTTGGTGCAGGAAACCACTTTTGCACTTGTATTAGTGTGGAAAAAACAATTTTCGCACTTGTGATAGTGTTGAAAAACCACTTTTTGCACTTGTGTTAGTGTTGAAAAACCACTTTTCGCACTTGTGTTGGTGCAGGAAACCACTTTTGCACTTGTATTAGTGTGGAAAAACCACTTTTCGCACTTGTGTTAGTGTTGAAAAACCACTTTTCGCACTTGTGTTAGTGTTGAAAAACCACTTTTTGCACTTGTGTTAGTGTTGAAAAACCACTTTTCGTACTTGTGTTGGTGCAGGAAACCACTTTTGCACTTGTATTAGTGTGGAAAAAACACTTTTCGCACTTGTGTTAGTGTTGAAGAACCACTTTTCGCACTTGTGTTAGTGTTGAAAAACCACTTTTCGCACTTGTGTTGGTGCAGGAAACCACTTTTGCACTTGTATTAGTGTGGAAAAAACACTTTTTGCACTTGTGATAGTGTTGAAAAACCACTTTTCGCACTTGTGTTAGTGTTGAAATACCACTTTACGCACTTGTGTTGGTGCAGGAAACCACTTTTGCACTTGTATTAGTGTGGAAAAAACACTTTTTGCACTTGTGATAGTGTTGAAAAACGACTTTTCGCACTTGTGTTAGTGTTGAAAAACCACTTTTCGCACTTGTGTTGGTGCAGGTAACCACTTTTGCACTTGTATTAGTGTGGAAAAACCACTTTTCGCACTTGCGTTAGTGTTGAAAAACCACTTTTCGCACCTGTGTTAGTGTTGAAAAACCACTTTTCGCGCTTGTGTTGGTGCAGGAACCCACTTTTGCACTTGTATTAGAGTGGAAAAAACACTTTTTGCACTTGTGATAGTGTTGAAAAACCACTTTTCGCACTTGTGTTAGTGTTGAAAAAACACTTTTCGCACTTGTGTTAGTGTTGAAAAACCACTTTTCGCACTTGTGTTCATGCAGGAAACCACTTTTGCACTTGTATTAGTGTGGAAAAAACACTTTTCGCACTTGTGATAGTGTTGAAAAACCACTTTTCGCACTTGTGTTAGTGTTGAAAAACCACTTTTCGCACTTGTGTTAGTGTTGAAATACCACTTTTCGCACTTGTGTTCGTGCAGGAAACCACTTTTGCACTTGTATTAGTGTGGAAAAAACACTTTTCGCACTTGTGATAGTGTTGAAAAACCACTTTTCGCACTTGTGTTAGTGTTGAAAAACCACTTTTCGCACTTGTGTTGGTGCAGGAAACCACTTTTGCACTTGTATTAGTGTGGAAAAACCACTTTTCGCACTTGTGTTAGTGTTGAAAAACCACTTTTCGCACTTGTGTTAGTGATAAAAAAACCACTTTTCGCACTTGTGTTAGTGTTGAAAAACCACTTTTCGCACTTGTGTTGGTGCAGGAAACCACTTTTGCACTTGTATTAGTGTGGAAAAAACACTTTTTGCACTTGTGATAGTGTTGAAAAACCACTTTTCGCATTTGTGTTAGTGTTGAAATACCACTTTTCGCACTTGTGTTGGTGCAGGAAACCACTTTTGCACTTGTATTAGTGTGGAAAAAACACTTTTTGCACTTGTGATAGTGTTGAAAAACGACTTTTCGCACTTGTGTTAGTGTTGAAAAACCACTTTTCGCACTTGTGTTAGTGTTGAAAAACCACTTTTCGCACTTGTGTTGGTGCAGGAAACCACTTTTGCACTTGTATTAATGTGGAAAAACCACTTTCGCACTTGTGTTAGTGTTGAAAAACCACTTTTCGCACTTGTGTTAGTGTTGAAAAACCACTTTTCGCACTTGTGTTGGTGCAGGAAACCACTTTTGCACTTGTATTAGTGTGGAAAAACCACTTTTCGCACTTGTGTTAGTGTTGAAAAACCACTTTTCGCACCTGTGTTAGTGTTGAAAAACCACTTTTCGCACTTGTGTTGGTGCAGGAACCCACTTTTGCACTTGTATTAGAGTGGAAAAAACACTTTTTGCACTTGTGATAGTGTTGAAAAACCACTTTTCGCACTTGTGTTAGTGTTGAAAAAACACTTTTCGCACTTGTGTTAGTGCTGAAAAACCACTTTTCGCACTTGTCTTCGTGCAGGAAACCACTTTTGCACTTGTATTAGTGTGGAAAAAACACTTTTCGCACTTGTGATAGTGTTGAAAAACCACTTTTCGCACTTGTGTTAGTGTTGAAAAACCACTTTTCGCACTTGTGTTGGTGCAGGAAACCACTTTTGCACTTGTATTAGTGTGGAAAAACCACTTTTCGCACTTGTGTTAGTGTTGAAAAACCACTTTTCGCACTTGTGTTAGTGATAAAAAACCATTTTTCGCACTTGTGTTAGTGTTGAAAAACCACTTTTCGCACTTGTGTTGGTGCAGGAAACCACTTTTGCACTTGTATTAGTGTGGAAAAAACACTTTTTGCACTTGTGATAGTGTTGAAAAACCACTTTTCGCACTTGTGTTAGTGTTGAAATACCACTTTTCGCACTTGTGTTGGTGCAGGAAACCACTTTTGCACTTGTATTAGTGTGGAAAAACACTTTTTGCACTTGTGATAGTGTTGAAAAACGACTTTTCGCACTTGTGTTAGTGTTGAAAAACCACTTTTCGCACTTGTGTTAGTGTTGAAAAACCACTTTTCGCACTTGTGTTGGTGCAGGAAACCACTTTTGCACTTGTATTAGTGTGGAAAAACCACTTTCGCACTTGTGTTAGTGTTGAAAAACCACTTTTCGCACTTGTGTTAGTGTTGAAAAACCACTTTTCGCACTTGTGTTGGTGCAGGAAACCACTTTTGCACTTGTATTAGTGCGGAAAAAACACTTTTTGCACTTGTGATAGTGTTGAAAAACCACTTTTCGCACTTGTGTTAGTGTTGAAATACCACTTTTCGCACTTGTGTTGGTGCAGGAAACCACTTTTGCACTTGTATTAGTGTGGAAAAACCACTTTTCGCACTTGTGTTAGTGTTGAAAAACCACTTTTCACACCTGTGTTAGTGTTGAAAAACCACTTTTCGCACTTGTGTTGGTGCAGGACACCACTTTTGCACTTGTATTAGTGTGGAAAAAACACTTTTTGCACTTGTGATAGTGTTGAAAACCCACTTTTCGCACTTGTGTTAGTGTTGAAAAACCACTTTTCGCACTTGTGTTAGTGTTGAAAAACCACTTTTCGCACTTGTGTTGGTGCAGGAAACCACTTTTGCACTTGTATTAGTGTGGAAAAACCACTTTCGCACTTGTGTTAGTGTTGAAAAACCACTTTTCGCACTTGTGTTAGTGTTGAAAAACCACTTTTCGCACTTGTGTTGGTGCAGGAAACCACTTTTGCACTTGCATTAGTGCGGAAAAAACACTTTTTGCACTTGTGATAGTGTTGAAAAACCACTTTTCGCACTTGTGTTAGTGTTGAAATACCACTTTTCGCACTTGTGTTGGTGCAGGAAACCACTTTTGCACTTGTATTAGTGTGGAAAAACCACTTTTCGCACTTGTGTTAGTGTTGAAAAACCACTTTTCACACCTGTGTTAGTGTTGAAAAACCACTTTTCGCACTTGTGTTGGTGCAGGACACCACTTTTGCACTTGTATTAGTGTGGAAAAAACACTTTTTGCACTTGTGATAGTGTTGAAAACCCACTTTTCGCACTTGTGTTAGTGTTGAAAAACCACTTTTCGCACTTTTGTTAGTGTTGAAAAACCACTTTTCGCACTTGTGTTGGTGCAGGAAACCACTTTTGCACTTGTATTAGTGTGGAAAAAACACTTTTCGCACTTGTGATAGTGTTGAAAAACCACTTTTCGCGCTTGTGTTAGTGTTGAAAAACCACTTTTCGCACTTGTGTTAGTGTTGAAAAACCACTTTTCGCACTTGTGTTGGTGTAGGAAACCACTTTTGCACTTGTATTAGTGTGGAAAAAACACTTTTTGCACTTGTGATAGTGTTGAAAAACCACTTTTCGCACTTGTGTTAGTGTTGAAAAACCACTTTTCGCACTTGTGTTGGTGCAGGAAACCACTTTTGCACTTGTATTAGTGTGGAAAAACCACTTTTCGCACTTGTGTTAGTGTTGAAAAACCACTTTTCGCACTTGTGTTAGTGTTGAAAAACCACTTTTCGCACTTGTGTTAGTGTTGAAAAACCACTTTGCGCACTTGTGTTGGTGCAGGAAACCACTTTTGCACTTGTATTAGTGTGGAAAAAACACTTTTTGCACTTGTGATAGTGTTGAAAAACCACTTTTCGCACTTGTGTTAGTGTTGAAAAACCACTTTTCGCACTTGTGTTGGTGCAGGAAACCACTTTTGCACTTGTATTAGTGCAGGAAACCACTTTCGCACTTGTGTTAGTGTTGAAAAACCACTTTTCGCACTTGTGTTAGTGTTGAAAAACCACTTTTCGCACTTGTGTTAGTGTTGAAAAACCACTTTTCGCACTTGTGTTGGTGCAGGAAACCACTTTTGCACTTGTATTAGTGTGGAAAAACCACTTTTCGCACTTGTGTTAGTGTTGAAAAACCACTTTTCGCACTTGTGTTAGTGTTGAAAAACCACTTTTCGCACTTGTGTTAGTGTTGAAAAACCACTTTTCGCACTTGTGTTGGTGCAGGAAACCACTTTTGCACTTGTATTAGTGTGGAAAAAACACTTTTTGCACTTGTGTTAGTGTTGAAGAACCACTTTTCGCACTTGTGTTAGTGTTGAAAAACCACTTTTCGCACTTGTGTTGGTGCAGGAAACCACTTTTGCACTTGTATTAGTGTGGAAAAAACACTTTTTGCACTTGTGATAGTGTTGAAAAACCACTTTTCGCACTTGTGTTAGTGTTGAAATACCACTTTTCGCACTTGTGTTGGTGCAGGAAACCACTTTTGCACTTGTATTAGTGTGGAAAAAACACTTTTTGCACTTGTGATAGTGTTGAAAAACGACTTTTCGCACTTGTGTTAGTGTTGAAAAACCACTTTTTGCACTTGTGTTGGTGCAGGAAACCACTTTTGCACTTGTATTAGTGTGGAAAAACCACTTTTCGCACTTGTGTTAGTGTTGAAAAACCACTTTTCGCACCTGTGTTAGTGTTGAAAAACCACTTTTCGCACTTGTGTTGGTGCAGGAACCCACTTTTGCACTTGTATTAGAGTGGAAAAAACACTTTTTGCACTTGTGATAGTGTTGAAAAACCACTTTTCGCACTTGTGTTAGTGTTGAAAAAACACTTTTCGCACTTGTGTTAGTGTTGAAAAACCACTTTTCGCACTTGTGTTCGTGCTGGAAACCACTATTGCACTTGTATTAGTGTGGAAAAAACACTTTTCGCACTTGTGATAGTGTTGAAAAACCACTTTTCGCACTTGTGTTAGTGTTGAAAAACCACTTTTCGCACTTGTGTTGGTGCAGGAAACCACTTTTGCACTTGTATTAGTGTGGAAAAACCACTTTTCGCACTTGTGTTAGTGTTGAAAAACCACTTTTCGCACTTGTGTTAGTGATAAAAAAAACCACTTTTCGCACTTGTGTTAGTGTTGAAAAACCACTTTTCGCACTTGTGTTGGTGCAGGAAACCACTTTTGCACTTGTATTAGTGTGGAAAAAACACTTTTTGCACTTGTGATAGTGTTGAAAAACCACTTTTCGCATTTGTGTTAGTGTTGAAATACCACTTTTCGCACTTGTGTTGGTGCAGGAAACCACTTTTGCACTTGTATTAGTGTGGAAAACACACTTTTTGCACTTGTGATAGTGTTGAAAAATGACTTTTCGCACTTGTGTTAGTGTTGAAAAACCACTTTTCGCACTTGTGTTAGTGTTGAAAAACCACTTTTCGCACTTGTGTTGGTGCAGGAAACCACTTTTGCACTTGTATTAGTGTGGAAAAACCACTTTCGCACTTGTGTTAGTGTTGAAAAACCACTTTTCGCACTTGTGTTAGTGTTGAAAAACCACTTTTCGCACTTGTGTTGGTGCAGGAAACCACTTTTGCACTTGTATTAGTGCGGAAAAAACACTTTTTGCACTTGTGATAGTGTTGAAAAAGCACTTTTCGCACTTGTGTTAGTGTTGAAATACCACTTTTCGCACTTGTGTTGGTGCAGGAAACCACTTTTGCACTTGTATTAGTGTGGAAAAACCACTTTTCGCACTTGTGTTAGTGTTGAAAAACCACTTTTCACACCTGTGTTAGTGTTGAAAAACCACTTTTCGCACTTGTGTTGGTGCAGGACACCACTTTTGCACTTGTATTACTGTGGAAAAAACACTTTTTGCACTTGTGATAGTGTTGAAAACCCACTTTTCGCACTTGTGTTAGTGTTGAAAAACCACTTTTCGCACTTGTGTTAGTGTTGAAAAACCACTTTTCGCACTTGTGTTCGTGCAGGAAACCACTTTTGCACTTGTATTAGTGTGGAAAAAACACTTTTCGCACTTGTGACAGTGTTGAAAAACCACTTTTCGCGCTTGTGTTAGTGTTGAAAAACCACTTTTCGCACTTGTGTTAGTGTTGAAAAACCACTTTTCGCACTTGTGTTGGTGTAGGAAACCACTTTTGCACTTGTATTAGTGTGGAAAAACACTTTTTGCACTTGTGATAGTGTTGAAAAACCACTTTTCGCACTTGTGTTAGTGTTGAAAAACCACTTTTCGCACTTGTGTTAGTGTTGAAAAACCACTTTTCGCACTTGTGTTGGTGCAGGAAACCACTTTTGCACTTGTATTAGTGTGGAAAAAACACTTTTCGCACTTGTGATAGTGTTGAAAAACCACTTTTCGCACTTGTGTTAGTGTTGAAAAACCACTTTTCGCACTTGTGTTGGTGCAGGAAACCACTTTTGCACTTGTATTAGTGTGGAAAAACCACTTTTCGCACTTGTGTTAGTGTTGAAAAACCACTTTTCGCACTTGTGTTAGTGTTGAAAAACCACTTTTCGCACTTGTGTTAGTGTTGAAAAACCACTTTTCGCACTTGTGTTGGTGCAGGAAACCACTTTTGCACTTGTATTAGTGTGGAAAAAACACTTTTCGCACTTGTGTTAGTGTTGAAGAACCACTTTTCGCACTTGTGTTAGTGTTGAAAAACCACTTTTCGCACTTGTGTTGGTGCAGGAAACCACTTTTGCACTTGTATTAGTGTGGAAAAAACACTTTTTGCACTTGTGATAGTGTTGAAAAACCACTTTTCGCACTTGTGTTAGTGTTGAAATACCACTTTACGCACTTGTGTTGGTGCAGGAAACCACTTTTGCACTTGTATTAGTGTGGAAAAAACACTTTTTGCACTTGTGATAGTGTTGAAAAACGACTTTTCGCACTTGTGTTAGTGTTGAAAAACCACTTTTCGCACTTGTGTTGGTGCAGGAAACCACTTTTGCACTTGTATTAGTGTGGAAAAACCACTTTTCGCACTTGTGTTAGTGTTGAAAAACCACTTTTCGCACCTGTGTTAGTGTTGAAAAACCACTTTTCGCACTTGTGTTGGTGCAGGAACCCACTTTTGCACTTGTATTAGAGTGGAAAAAACACTTTTTGCACTTGTGATAGTGTTGAAAAACCACTTTTCGCACTTGTGTTAGTGTTGAAAAAACACTTTTCGCACTTGTGTTAGTGTTGAAAAACCACTTTTCGCACTTGTGTTCGTGCTGGAAACCACTATTGCACTTGTATTAGTGTGGAAAAAACACTTTTCGCACTTGTGATAGTGTTGAAAAACCACTTTTCGCACTTGTGTTAGTGTTGAAAAACCACTTTTCGCACTTGTGTTGGTGCAGGAAACCACTTTTGCACTTGTATTAGTGTGGAAAAACCACTTTTCGCACTTGTGTTAGTGTTGAAAAACCACTTTTCGCACTTGTGTTAGTGATAAAAAAAACCACTTTTCGCACTTGTGTTAGTGTTGAAAAACCACTTTTCGCACTTGTGTTGGTGCAGGAAACCACTTTTGCACTTGTATTAGTGTGGAAAAAACACTTTTTGCACTTGTGATAGTGTTGAAAAACCACTTTTCGCATTTGTGTTAGTGTTGAAATACCACTTTTCGCACTTGTGTTGGTGCAGGAAACCACTTTTGCACTTGTATTAGTGTGGAAAACACACTTTTTGCACTTGTGATAGTGTTGAAAAATGACTTTTCGCACTTGTGTTAGTGTTGAAAAACCACTTTTCGCACTTGTGTTAGTGTTGAAAAACCACTTTTCGCACTTGTGTTGGTGCAGGAAACCACTTTTGCACTTGTATTAGTGTGGAAAAACCACTTTCGCACTTGTGTTAGTGTTGAAAAACCACTTTTCGCACTTGTGTTAGTGTTGAAAAACCACTTTTCGCACTTGTGTTGGTGCAGGAAACCACTTTTGCACTTGTATTAGTGCGGAAAAAACACTTTTTGCACTTGTGATAGTGTTGAAAAAGCACTTTTCGCACTTGTGTTAGTGTTGAAATACCACTTTTCGCACTTGTGTTGGTGCAGGAAACCACTTTTGCACTTGTATTAGTGTGGAAAAACCACTTTTCGCACTTGTGTTAGTGTTGAAAAACCACTTTTCACACCTGTGTTAGTGTTGAAAAACCACTTTTCGCACTTGTGTTGGTGCAGGACACCACTTTTGCACTTGTATTACTGTGGAAAAAACACTTTTTGCACTTGTGATAGTGTTGAAAACCCACTTTTCGCACTTGTGTTAGTGTTGAAAAACCACTTTTCGCACTTGTGTTAGTGTTGAAAAACCACTTTTCGCACTTGTGTTCGTGCAGGAAACCACTTTTGCACTTGTATTAGTGTGGAAAAAACACTTTTCGCACTTGTGACAGTGTTGAAAAACCACTTTTCGCGCTTGTGTTAGTGTTGAAAAACCACTTTTCGCACTTGTGTTAGTGTTGAAAAACCACTTTTCGCACTTGTGTTGGTGTAGGAAACCACTTTTGCACTTGTATTAGTGTGGAAAAACACTTTTTGCACTTGTGATAGTGTTGAAAAACCACTTTTCGCACTTGTGTTAGTGTTGAAAAACCACTTTTCGCACTTGTGTTAGTGTTGAAAAACCACTTTTCGCACTTGTGTTGGTGCAGGAAACCACTTTTGCACTTGTATTAGTGTGGAAAAAACACTTTTCGCACTTGTGATAGTGTTGAAAAACCACTTTTCGCACTTGTGTTAGTGTTGAAAAACCACTTTTCGCACTTGTGTTGGTGCAGGAAACCACTTTTGCACTTGTATTAGTGTGGAAAAACCACTTTTCGCACTTGTGTTAGTGTTGAAAAACCACTTTTCGCACTTGTGTTAGTGTTGAAAAACCACTTTTCGCACTTGTGTTAGTGTTGAAAAACCACTTTTCGCACTTGTGTTGGTGCAGGAAACCACTTTTGCACTTGTATTAGTGTGGAAAAAACACTTTTCGCACTTGTGTTAGTGTTGAAGAACCACTTTTCGCACTTGTGTTAGTGTTGAAAAACCACTTTTCGCACTTGTGTTGGTGCAGGAAACCACTTTTGCACTTGTATTAGTGTGGAAAAAACACTTTTTGCACTTGTGATAGTGTTGAAAAACCACTTTTCGCACTTGTGTTAGTGTTGAAATACCACTTTACGCACTTGTGTTGGTGCAGGAAACCACTTTTGCACTTGTATTAGTGTGGAAAAAACACTTTTTGCACTTGTGATAGTGTTGAAAAACGACTTTTCGCACTTGTGTTAGTGTTGAAAAACCACTTTTCGCACTTGTGTTGGTGCAGGAAACCACTTTTGCACTTGTATTAGTGTGGAAAAACCACTTTTCGCACTTGTGTTAGTGTTGAAAAACCACTTTTCGCACCTGTATTAGTGTTGAAAAACCACTTTTCGCACTTGTGTTGGTGCAGGAACCCACTTTTGCACTTGTATTAGAGTGGAAAAAACACTTTTCGCACTTGTGTTAGTGTTGAAAAACCACTTTTCACGCTTGTGTTAGTGTTGAAAAACCACTTTTCGCACTTGTGTTAGTGTTGAAAAACCACTTTTCGCACTTGTGTTAGTGTTGAAAAAACACTTTTCGCACTTGTGATAGTGTTGAAAAACCACTTTTCGCGCTTGTGTTAGTGTTGAAAAACCACTTTTCACACTTGTGTTAGTGTTGAAAAACCACTTTTCGCACTTGTGTTGGTGTAGGAAACCACTTTTGCACTTGTATTAGTGTGGAAAAACACTTTTTGCACTTGTGATAGTGTTGAAAAACCACTTTTCGCACTTGTGTTAGTGTTGAAAAACCACTTTTCGCACTTGTGTTAGTGTTGAAAAACCACTTTTCGCACTTGTGTTGGTGCAGGAAACCACTTTTGCACTTGTATTAGTGTGGAAAAAACACTTTTCGCACTTGTGATAGTGTTGAAAAACCACTTTTCGCACTTGTGTTAGTGTTGAAAAACCACTTTTCGCACTTGTGTTGGTGCAGGAAACCACTTTTGCACTTGTATTAGTGTGGAAAAACCACTTTTCGCACTTGTGTTAGTGTTGAAAAACCACTTTTCGCACTTGTGTTAGTGTTGAAAAACCACTTTTCGCACTTGTGTTAGTGTTGAAAAACCACTTTTCGCACTTGTGTTGGTGCAGGAAACCACTTTTGCACTTGTATTAGTGTGGAAAAAACACTTTTCGCACTTGTGTTAGTGTTGAAGAACCACTTTTCGCACTTGTGTTAGTGTTGAAAAACCACTTTTCGCACTTGTGTTGGTGCAGGAAACCACTTTTGCACTTGTATTAGTGTGGAAAAAACACTTTTTGCACTTGTGATAGTGTTGAAAAACCACTTTTCGCACTTGTGTTAGTGTTGAAATACCACTTTACGCACTTGTGTTGGTGCAGGAAACCACTTTTGCACTTGTATTAGTGTGGAAAAAACACTTTTTGCACTTGTGATAGTGTTGAAAAACGACTTTTCGCACTTGTGTTAGTGTTGAAAAACCACTTTTCGCACTTGTGTTGGTGCAGGTAACCACTTTTGCACTTGTATTAGTGTGGAAAAACCACTTTTCGCACTTCTGTTAGTGTTGAAAAACCACTTTTCGCACCTGTGTTAGTGTTGAAAAACCACTTTTCGCGCTTGTGTTGGTGCAGGAACCCACTTTTGCACTTGTATTAGAGTGGAAAAAACACTTTTTGCACTTGTGATAGTGTTGAAAAACCACTTTTCACACTTGGGTTAGTGTTGAAAAAACACTTTTCGCACTTGTGTTAGTGTTGAAAAACCACTTTTCGCACTTGTGTTCATGCAGGAAACCACTTTTGCACTTGTATTAGTGTGGAAAAAACACTTTTCGCACTTGTGATAGTGTTGAAAAACCACTTTTCGCACTTGTGTTAGTGTTGAAAAACCACTTTTCGCACTTGTGTTAGTGTTGAAATACCACTTTTCGCACTTGTGTTCGTGCAGGAAACCACTTTTGCACTTGTATTAGTGTGGAAAAAACACTTTTCGCACTTGTGATAGTGTTGAAAAACCACTTTTCGCACTTGTGTTAGTGTTGAAAAACCACTTTCGCACTTGTGTTGGTGCAGGAAACCACTTTTGCACTTGTATTAGTGTGGAAAAACCACTTTGTGCACTTGTGTTAGTGTTGAAAAACCACTTTTCGCACTTGTGTTAGTGATAAAAAAACCACTTTTCGCACTTGTGTTAGTGTTGAAAAACCACTTTTCGCACTTGTGTTGGTGCAGGAAACCACTTTTGCACTTGTATTAGTGTGGAAAAAACACTTTTTACACTTGTGATAGTGTTGAAAAACCACTTTTCGCATTTGTGTTAGTGTTGAAATACCACTTTTCGCACTTGTGTTGGTGCAGGAAACCACTTTTGCACTTGTATTAGTGTGGAAAAAACACTTTTTGCACTTGTGATAGTGTTGAAAAACGACTTTTCGCACTTGTGTTAGTGTTGAAAAACCACTTTTCGCACTTGTGTTAGTGTTGAAAAACCACTTTTCGCACTTGTGTTGGTGCAGGAAACCACTTTTGCACTTGTATTAGTGTGGAAAAACCACTTTCGCACTTGTGTTAGTGTTGAAAAACCACTTTTCGCACTTGTGTTAGTGTTGAAAAACCACTTTTCGCACTTGTGTTGGTGCAGGAAACCACTTTTGCACTTGTATTAGTGTGGAAAAACCACTTTTCGCACTTGTGTTAGTGTTGAAAAACCACTTTTCGCACTTGTGTTAGTGTTGAAAAAACACTTTTCGCACTTGTGTTAGTGTTGAAAAACCACTTTTCGCACTTGTGTTCGTGCAGGAAACCACTTTTGCACTTGTATTAGTGTGGAAAAAACACTTTTCGCACTTGTGATAGTGTTGAAAAACCACTTTTCGCACTTGTGTTAGTGTTGAAAAACCACTTTTCGCACTTGTGTTGGTGCAGGAAACCACTTTTGCACTTGTATTAGTGTGGAAAAACCACTTTTCGCACTTGTGTTAGTGTTGAAAAACCACTTTTCGCACTTGTGTTAGTGATAAAAAACCACTTTTCGCACTTGTGTTAGTGTTGAAAAACCACTTTTCGCACTTGTGTTGGTGCAGGAAACCACTTTTGCACTTGTATTAGTGTGGAAAAAACACTTTTTGCACTTGTGATAGTGTTGAAAAACCACTTTTCGCATTTGTGTTAGTGTTGAAAAACCACTTTTCGCACTTGTGTTGGTGCAGGAAACCACTTTTGCACTTGTATTAGTGTGGAAAAAACACTTTTTGCACTTGTGATAGTGTTGAAAAACGACTTTTCGCACTTGTGTTAGTGTTGAAAAACCACTTTTCGCACTTGAGTTAGTGTTGAAAAACCACTTTTCGCACTTGTGTTGGTGCAGGAAACCACTTTTGCACTTGTATTAGTGTGGAAAAACCACTTTCGCACTTGTGTTAGTGTTGAAAAACCACTTTTCGCACTTGTGTTAGTGTTGAAAAACCACTTTTCGCAGTTGTGTTGGTGCAGGAAACCACTTTTGCACTTGTATTAGTGTGGAAAAAACACTTTTTGCACTTGTGATAGTGTTGAAAAAGCACTTTTCGCACTTGTGTTAGTGTTGAAATACCACTTTTCGCACTTGTGTTGGTGCAGGAAACCACTTTTGCACTTGTATTAGTGTCGAAAAACCACTTTTCGCACTTGTGTTAGTGTTGAAAAACCACTTTTCACACCTGTGTTAGTGTTGAAAAACCACTTTTCGCACTTGTGTTGGTGCAGGACACCACTTTTGCACTTGTATTAGTGTGGAAAAAACACTTTTTGCACTTGTGATAGTGTTGAAAATCCACTTTTCGCACTTGTGTTAGTGTTGAAAAACCACTTTTCGCACTTGTGTTAGTGTTGAAAAACCACTTTTCGCACTTGTGTTCGTGCAGGAAACCACTTTTGCACTTGTATTAGTGTGGAAAAAACACTTTTCGCACTTGTGATAGTGTTGAAAAACCACTTTTCGCGCTTGTGTTAGTGTTGAAAAACCACTTTTCGCACTTGTGTTAGTGTTGAAAAACCACTTTTCGCACTTGTGTTGGTGTAGGAAACCACTTTTGCACTTGTATTAGTGTGGAAAAAACACTTTTTGCACTTGTGATAGTGTTGAAAAACCACTTTTCGCACTTGTGTTAGTGTTGAAAAACCACTTTTCGCACTTGTGTTAGTGTTGAAAAACCACTTTTCGCACTTGTGTTGGTGCAGGAAACCACTTTTGCACTTGTATTAGTGTGGAAAAAACACTTTTCGCACTTGTGATAGTGTTGAAAAACCACTTTTCGCACTTGTGTTAGTGTTGAAAAACCACTTTTCGCACTTGTGTTGGTGCAGGAAACCACTTTTGCACTTGTATTAGTGTGGAAAAACCACTTTTCGCACTTGTGTTAGTGTTGAAAAACCACTTTTCGCACTTGTGTTAGTGTTGAAAAACCACTTTTCGCACTTGTGTTAGTATTGAAAAACCACTTTTCGCACTTGTGTTGGTGCAGGAAACCACTTTTGCACTTGCATTTGTGTGGAAAAAACACTTTTCGCACTTGTGTTAGTGTTGAAGAACCACTTTTCGCACTTGTGTTAGTGTTGAAAAACCACTTTTCGCACTTGTGTTGGTGCAGGAAACCACTTTTGCACTTGTATTAGTGTGGAAAAAACACTTTTTGCACTTGTGATAGTGTTGAAAAACCACTTTTCGCACTTGTGTTAGTGTTGAAATACCACTTTTCGCACTTGTGTTGGTGCAGGAAACCACTTTTGCACTTGTATTAGTGTGGAAAAAACACTTTTTGCACTTGTGATAGTGTTGAAAAACGACTTTTCGCACTTGTGTTAGTGTTGAAAAACCACTTTTTGCACTTGTGTTGGTGCAGGAAACCACTTTTGCACTTGTATTAGTGTGGAAAAACCACTTTTCGCACTTGTGTTAGTGTTGAAAAACCACTTTTCGCACCTGTGTTAGTGTTGAAAAACCACTTTTCGCACTTGTGTTGGTGCAGGAACCCACTTTTGCACTTGTATTAGAGTGGAAAAAACACTTTTTGCACTTGTGATAGTGTTGAAAAACCACTTTTCGCACTTGTGTTAGTGTTGAAAAAACACTTTTCGCACTTGTGTTAGTGTTGAAAAACCACTTTTCGCACTTGTGTTCGTGCAGGAAACCACTATTGCACTTGTATTAGTGTGGAAAAAACACTTTTCGCACTTGTGATAGTGTTGAAAAACCACTTTTCGCACTTGTGTTAGTGTTGAAAAACCACTTTTCGCACTTGTGTTGGTGCAGGAAACCACTTTTGCACTTGTATTAGTGTGGAAAAACCACTTTTCGCACTTGTGTTAGTGTTGAAAAACCACTTTTCGCACTTGTGTTAGTGATAAAAAAAACCACTTTTCGCACTTGTGTTAGTGTTGAAAAACCACTTTTCGCACTTGTGTTGGTGCAGGAAACCACTTTTGCACTTGTATTAGTGTGGAAAAAACACTTTTTGCACTTGTGATAGTGTTGAAAAACCACTTTTCGCATTTGTGTTAGTGTTGAAATACCACTTTTCGCACTTGTGTTGGTGCAGGAAACCACTTTTGCACTTGTATTAGTGTGGAAAAAACACTTTTTGCACTTGTGATAGTGTTGAAAAATGACTTTTCGCACTTGTGTTAGTGTTGAAAAACCACTTTTCGCACTTGTGTTAGTGTTGAAAAACCACTTTTCGCACTTGTGTTGGTGCAGGAAACCACTTTTGCACTTGTATTAGTGTGGAAAAACCACTTTCGCACTTGTGTTAGTGTTGAAAAACCACTTTTCGCACTTGTGTTAGTGTTGAAAAACCACTTTTCGCACTTGTGTTGGTGCAGGAAACCACTTTTGCACTTGTATTAGTGCGGAAAAAACACTTTTTGCACTTGTGATAGTGTTGAAAAAGCACTTTTCGCACTTGTGTTAGTGTTGAAATACCACTTTTCGCACTTGTGTTGGTGCAGGAAACCACTTTTGCACTTGTATTAGTGTGGAAAAACCACTTTTCGCACTTGTGTTAGTGTTGAAAAACCACTTTTCACACCTGTGTTAGTGTTGAAAAACCACTTTTCGCACTTGTGTTGGTGCAGGACACCACTTTTGCACTTGTATTACTGTGGAAAAAACACTTTTTGCACTTGTGATAGTGTTGAAAACCCACTTTTCGCACTTGTGTTAGTGTTGAAAAACCACTTTTCGCACTTGTGTTAGTGTTGAAAAACCACTTTTCGCACTTGTGTTCGTGCAGGAAACCACTTTTGCACTTGTATTAGTGTGGAAAAAACACTTTTCGCACTTGTGACAGTGTTGAAAAACCACTTTTCGCGCTTGTGTTAGTGTTGAAAAACCACTTTTCGCACTTGTGTTAGTGTTGAAAAACCACTTTTCGCACTTGTGTTGGTGTAGGAAACCACTTTTGCACTTGTATTAGTGTGGAAAAACACTTTTTGCACTTGTGATAGTGTTGAAAAACCACTTTTCGCACTTGTGTTAGTGTTGAAAAACCACTTTTCGCACTTGTGTTAGTGTTGAAAAACCACTTTTCGCACTTGTGTTGGTGCAGGAAACCACTTTTGCACTTGTATTAGTGTGGAAAAAACACTTTTCGCACTTGTGATAGTGTTGAAAAACCACTTTTCGCACTTGTGTTAGTGTTGAAAAACCACTTTTCGCACTTGTGTTGGTGCAGGAAACCACTTTTGCACTTGTATTAGTGTGGAAAAACCACTTTTCGCACTTGTGTTAGTGTTGAAAAACCACTTTTCGCACTTGTGTTAGTGTTGAAAAACCACTTTTCGCACTTGTGTTAGTGTTGAAAAACCACTTTTCGCACTTGTGTTGGTGCAGGAAACCACTTTTGCACTTGTATTAGTGTGGAAAAAACACTTTTCGCACTTGTGTTAGTGTTGAAGAACCACTTTTCGCACTTGTGTTAGTGTTGAAAAACCACTTTTCGCACTTGTGTTGGTGCAGGAAACCACTTTTGCACTTGTATTAGTGTGGAAAAAACACTTTTTGCACTTGTGATAGTGTTGAAAAACCACTTTTCGCACTTGTGTTAGTGTTGAAATACCACTTTACGCACTTGTGTTGGTGCAGGAAACCACTTTTGCACTTGTATTAGTGTGGAAAAAACACTTTTTGCACTTGTGATAGTGTTGAAAAACGACTTTTCGCACTTGTGTTAGTGTTGAAAAACCACTTTTCGCACTTGTGTTGGTGCAGGAAACCACTTTTGCACTTGTATTAGTGTGGAAAAACCACTTTTCGCACTTGTGTTAGTGTTGAAAAACCACTTTTCGCACCTGTATTAGTGTTGAAAAACCACTTTTCGCACTTGTGTTGGTGCAGGAACCCACTTTTGCACTTGTATTAGAGTGGAAAAAACACTTTTCGCACTTGTGTTAGTGTTGAAAAACCACTTTTCACGCTTGTGTTAGTGTTGAAAAACCACTTTTCGCACTTGTGTTAGTGTTGAAAAACCACTTTTCGCACTTGTGTTAGTGTTGAAAAAACACTTTTCGCACTTGTGATAGTGTTGAAAAACCACTTTTCGCGCTTGTGTTAGTGTTGAAAAACCACTTTTCACACTTGTGTTAGTGTTGAAAAACCACTTTTCGCACTTGTGTTGGTGTAGGAAACCACTTTTGCACTTGTATTAGTGTGGAAAAACACTTTTTGCACTTGTGATAGTGTTGAAAAACCACTTTTCGCACTTGTGTTAGTGTTGAAAAACCACTTTTCGCACTTGTGTTAGTGTTGAAAAACCACTTTTCGCACTTGTGTTGGTGCAGGAAACCACTTTTGCACTTGTATTAGTGTGGAAAAAACACTTTTCGCACTTGTGATAGTGTTGAAAAACCACTTTTCGCACTTGTGTTAGTGTTGAAAAACCACTTTTCGCACTTGTGTTGGTGCAGGAAACCACTTTTGCACTTGTATTAGTGTGGAAAAACCACTTTTCGCACTTGTGTTAGTGTTGAAAAACCACTTTTCGCACTTGTGTTAGTGTTGAAAAACCACTTTTCGCACTTGTGTTAGTGTTGAAAAACCACTTTTCACGCTTGTGTTAGTGTTGAAAAACCACTTTTCGCACTTGTGTTAGTGTTGAAAAACCACTTTTCGCACTTGTGTTAGTGTTGAAAAACCACTTTTCGCACTTGTGTTAGTGTTGAAAAAACACTTTTCGCACTTGTGATAGTGTTGAAAAACCACTTTTCGCGCTTGTGTTAGAGTTGAAAAACCACTTTTCGCACTTGTGTTAGTGTTGAAAAACCACTTTTTGCACTTGTGTTGGTGTAGGAAACCACTTTTGCACTTGTATTAGTGTGGAAAAAACACTTTTTGCACTTGTGATAGTGTTAAAAAACCACTTTTCGCACTTGTGTTAGTGTTGAAAAACCACTTTTCGCACTTGTGTTAGTGTTGAAAAACCACTTTTCGCACTTGTGTTGGTGCAGGAAACCACTTTTGCACTTGTATTAGTGTGGAAAAAACAATTTTCGCACTTGTGATAGTGTTGAAAAACCACTTTTTGCACTTGTGTTAGTGTTGAAAAACCACTTTTCGCACTTGTGTTGGTGCAGGAAACCACTTTTGCACTTGTATTAGTGTGGAAAAACCACTTTTCGCACTTGTGTTAGTGTTGAAAAACCACTTTTCGCACTTGTGTTAGTGTTGAAAAACCACTTTTTGCACTTGTGTTAGTGTTGAAAAACCACTTTTCGTACTTGTGTTGGTGCAGGAAACCACTTTTGCACTTGTATTAGTGTGGAAAAAACACTTTTCGCACTTGTGTTAGTGTTGAAGAACCACTTTTCGCACTTGTGTTAGTGTTGAAAAACCACTTTTCGCACTTGTGTTGGTGCAGGAAACCACTTTTGCACTTGTATTAGTGTGGAAAAAACACTTTTTGCACTTGTGATAGTGTTGAAAAACCACTTTTCGCACTTGTGTTAGTGTTGAAATACCACTTTACGCACTTGTGTTGGTGCAGGAAACCACTTTTGCACTTGTATTAGTGTGGAAAAAACACTTTTTGCACTTGTGATAGTGTTGAAAAACGACTTTTCGCACTTGTGTTAGTGTTGAAAAACCACTTTTCGCACTTGTGTTGGTGCAGGTAACCACTTTTGCACTTGTATTAGTGTGGAAAAACCACTTTTCGCACTTGCGTTAGTGTTGAAAAACCACTTTTCGCACCTGTGTTAGTGTTGAAAAACCACTTTTCGCGCTTGTGTTGGTGCAGGAACCCACTTTTGCACTTGTATTAGAGTGGAAAAAACACTTTTTGCACTTGTGATAGTGTTGAAAAACCACTTTTCGCACTTGTGTTAGTGTTGAAAAAACACTTTTCGCACTTGTGTTAGTGTTGAAAAACCACTTTTCGCACTTGTGTTCATGCAGGAAACCACTTTTGCACTTGTATTAGTGTGGAAAAAACACTTTTCGCACTTGTGATAGTGTTGAAAAACCACTTTTCGCACTTGTGTTAGTGTTGAAAAACCACTTTTCGCACTTGTGTTAGTGTTGAAATACCACTTTTCGCACTTGTGTTCGTGCAGGAAACCACTTTTGCACTTGTATTAGTGTGGAAAAAACACTTTTCGCACTTGTGATAGTGTTGAAAAACCACTTTTCGCACTTGTGTTAGTGTTGAAAAACCACTTTTCGCACTTGTGTTGGTGCAGGAAACCACTTTTGCACTTGTATTAGTGTGGAAAAACCACTTTTCGCACTTGTGTTAGTGTTGAAAAACCACTTTTCGCACTTGTGTTAGTGATAAAAAACCACTTTTCGCACTTGTGTTAGTGTTGAAAAACCACTTTTCGCACTTGTGTTGGTGCAGGAAACCACTTTTGCACTTGTATTAGTGTGGAAAAAACACTTTTTGCACTTGTGATAGTGTTGAAAAACCACTTTTCGCATTTGTGTTAGTGTTGAAATACCACTTTTCGCACTTGTGTTGGTGCAGGAAACCACTTTTGCACTTGTATTAGTGTGGAAAAAACACTTTTTGCACTTGTGATAGTGTTGAAAAACGACTTTTCGCACTTGTGTTAGTGTTGAAAAACCACTTTTCGCACTTGTGTTAGTGTTGAAAAACCACTTTTCGCACTTGTGTTGGTGCAGGAAACCACTTTTGCACTTGTATTAATGTGGAAAAACCACTTTCGCACTTGTGTTAGTGTTGAAAAACCACTTTTCGCACTTGTGTTAGTGTTGAAAAACCACTTTTCGCACTTGTGTTGGTGCAGGAAACCACTTTTGCACTTGTATTAGTGTGGAAAAACCACTTTTCGCACTTGTGTTAGTGTTGAAAAACCACTTTTCGCACCTGTGTTAGTGTTGAAAAACCACTTTTCGCACTTGTGTTGGTGCAGGAACCCACTTTTGCACTTGTATTAGAGTGGAAAAAACACTTTTTGCACTTGTGATAGTGTTGAAAAACCACTTTTCGCACTTGTGTTAGTGTTGAAAAAACACTTTTCGCACTTGTGTTAGTGCTGAAAAACCACTTTTCGCACTTGTCTTCGTGCAGGAAACCACTTTTGCACTTGTATTAGTGTGGAAAAAACACTTTTCGCACTTGTGATAGTGTTGAAAAACCACTTTTCGCACTTGTGTTAGTGTTGAAAAACCACTTTTCGCACTTGTGTTGGTGCAGGAAACCACTTTTGCACTTGTATTAGTGTGGAAAAACCACTTTTCGCACTTGTGTTAGTGTTGAAAAACCACTTTTCGCACTTGTGTTAGTGATAAAAAACCATTTTTCGCACTTGTGTTAGTGTTGAAAAACCACTTTTCGCACTTGTGTTGGTGCAGGAAACCACTTTTGCACTTGTATTAGTGTGGAAAAAACACTTTTTGCACTTGTGATAGTGTTGAAAAACCACTTTTCGCACTTGTGTTAGTGTTGAAATACCACTTTTCGCACTTGTGTTGGTGCAGGAAACCACTTTTGCACTTGTATTAGTGTGGAAAAACACTTTTTGCACTTGTGATAGTGTTGAAAAACGACTTTTCGCACTTGTGTTAGTGTTGAAAAACCACTTTTCGCACTTGTGTTAGTGTTGAAAAACCACTTTTCGCACTTGTGTTGGTGCAGGAAACCACTTTTGCACTTGTATTAGTGTGGAAAAACCACTTTCGCACTTGTGTTAGTGTTGAAAAACCACTTTTCGCACTTGTGTTAGTGTTGAAAAACCACTTTTCGCACTTGTGTTGGTGCAGGAAACCACTTTTGCACTTGTATTAGTGCGGAAAAAACACTTTTTGCACTTGTGATAGTGTTGAAAAACCACTTTTCGCACTTGTGTTAGTGTTGAAATACCACTTTTCGCACTTGTGTTGGTGCAGGAAACCACTTTTGCACTTGTATTAGTGTGGAAAAACCACTTTTCGCACTTGTGTTAGTGTTGAAAAACCACTTTTCACACCTGTGTTAGTGTTGAAAAACCACTTTTCGCACTTGTGTTGGTGCAGGACACCACTTTTGCACTTGTATTAGTGTGGAAAAAACACTTTTTGCACTTGTGATAGTGTTGAAAACCCACTTTTCGCACTTGTGTTAGTGTTGAAAAACCACTTTTCGCACTTGTGTTAGTGTTGAAAAACCACTTTTCGCACTTGTGTTGGTGCAGGAAACCACTTTTGCACTTGTATTAGTGTGGAAAAACCACTTTCGCACTTGTGTTAGTGTTGAAAAACCACTTTTCGCACTTGTGTTAGTGTTGAAAAACCACTTTTCGCACTTGTGTTGGTGCAGGAAACCACTTTTGCACTTGCATTAGTGCGGAAAAAACACTTTTTGCACTTGTGATAGTGTTGAAAAACCACTTTTCGCACTTGTGTTAGTGTTGAAATACCACTTTTCGCACTTGTGTTGGTGCAGGAAACCACTTTTGCACTTGTATTAGTGTGGAAAAACCACTTTTCGCACTTGTGTTAGTGTTGAAAAACCACTTTTCACACCTGTGTTAGTGTTGAAAAACCACTTTTCGCACTTGTGTTGGTGCAGGACACCACTTTTGCACTTGTATTAGTGTGGAAAAAACACTTTTTGCACTTGTGATAGTGTTGAAAACCCACTTTTCGCACTTGTGTTAGTGTTGAAAAACCACTTTTCGCACTTTTGTTAGTGTTGAAAAACCACTTTTCGCACTTGTGTTGGTGCAGGAAACCACTTTTGCACTTGTATTAGTGTGGAAAAAACACTTTTCGCACTTGTGATAGTGTTGAAAAACCACTTTTCGCGCTTGTGTTAGTGTTGAAAAACCACTTTTCGCACTTGTGTTAGTGTTGAAAAACCACTTTTCGCACTTGTGTTGGTGTAGGAAACCACTTTTGCACTTGTATTAGTGTGGAAAAAACACTTTTTGCACTTGTGATAGTGTTGAAAAACCACTTTTCGCACTTGTGTTAGTGTTGAAAAACCACTTTTCGCACTTGTGTTGGTGCAGGAAACCACTTTTGCACTTGTATTAGTGTGGAAAAACCACTTTTCGCACTTGTGTTAGTGTTGAAAAACCACTTTTCGCACTTGTGTTAGTGTTGAAAAACCACTTTTCGCACTTGTGTTAGTGTTGAAAAACCACTTTGCGCACTTGTGTTGGTGCAGGAAACCACTTTTGCACTTGTATTAGTGTGGAAAAAACACTTTTTGCACTTGTGATAGTGTTGAAAAACCACTTTTCGCACTTGTGTTAGTGTTGAAAAACCACTTTTCGCACTTGTGTTGGTGCAGGAAACCACTTTTGCACTTGTATTAGTGCAGGAAACCACTTTCGCACTTGTGTTAGTGTTGAAAAACCACTTTTCGCACTTGTGTTAGTGTTGAAAAACCACTTTTCGCACTTGTGTTAGTGTTGAAAAACCACTTTTCGCACTTGTGTTGGTGCAGGAAACCACTTTTGCACTTGTATTAGTGTGGAAAAACCACTTTTCGCACTTGTGTTAGTGTTGAAAAACCACTTTTCGCACTTGTGTTAGTGTTGAAAAACCACTTTTCGCACTTGTGTTAGTGTTGAAAAACCACTTTTCGCACTTGTGTTGGTGCAGGAAACCACTTTTGCACTTGTATTAGTGTGGAAAAAACACTTTTCGCACTTGTGTTAGTGTTGAAGAACCACTTTTCGCACTTGTGTTAGTGTTGAAAAACCACTTTTCGCACTTGTGTTGGTGCAGGAAACCACTTTTGCACTTGTATTAGTGTGGAAAAAACACTTTTTGCACTTGTGATAGTGTTGAAAAACCACTTTTCGCACTTGTGTTAGTGTTGAAATACCACTTTTCGCACTTGTGTTGGTGCAGGAAACCACTTTTGCACTTGTATTAGTGTGGAAAAAACACTTTTTGCACTTGTGATAGTGTTGAAAAACGACTTTTCGCACTTGTGTTAGTGTTGAAAAACCACTTTTTGCACTTGTGTTGGTGCAGGAAACCACTTTTGCACTTGTATTAGTGTGGAAAAACCACTTTTCGCACTTGTGTTAGTGTTGAAAAACCACTTTTCGCACCTGTGTTAGTGTTGAAAAACCACTTTTCGCACTTGTGTTGGTGCAGGAACCCACTTTTGCACTTGTATTAGAGTGGAAAAAACACTTTTTGCACTTGTGATAGTGTTGAAAAACCACTTTTCGCACTTGTGTTAGTGTTGAAAAAACACTTTTCGCACTTGTGTTAGTGTTGAAAAACCACTTTTCGCACTTGTGTTCGTGCTGGAAACCACTATTGCACTTGTATTAGTGTGGAAAAAACACTTTTCGCACTTGTGATAGTGTTGAAAAACCACTTTTCGCACTTGTGTTAGTGTTGAAAAACCACTTTTCGCACTTGTGTTGGTGCAGGAAACCACTTTTGCACTTGTATTAGTGTGGAAAAACCACTTTTCGCACTTGTGTTAGTGTTGAAAAACCACTTTTCGCACTTGTGTTAGTGATAAAAAAAACCACTTTTCGCACTTGTGTTAGTGTTGAAAAACCACTTTTCGCACTTGTGTTGGTGCAGGAAACCACTTTTGCACTTGTATTAGTGTGGAAAAAACACTTTTTGCACTTGTGATAGTGTTGAAAAACCACTTTTCGCATTTGTGTTAGTGTTGAAATACCACTTTTCGCACTTGTGTTGGTGCAGGAAACCACTTTTGCACTTGTATTAGTGTGGAAAAAACACTTTTTGCACTTGTGATAGTGTTGAAAAATGACTTTTCGCACTTGTGTTAGTGTTGAAAAACCACTTTTCGCACTTGTGTTAGTGTTGAAAAACCACTTTTCGCACTTGTGTTGGTGCAGGAAACCACTTTTGCACTTGTATTAGTGTGGAAAAACCACTTTCGCACTTGTGTTAGTGTTGAAAAACCACTTTTCGCACTTGTGTTAGTGTTGAAAAACCACTTTTCGCACTTGTGTTGGTGCAGGAAACCACTTTTGCACTTGTATTAGTGCGGAAAAAACACTTTTTGCACTTGTGATAGTGTTGAAAAAGCACTTTTCGCACTTGTGTTAGTGTTGAAATACCACTTTTCGCACTTGTGTTGGTGCAGGAAACCACTTTTGCACTTGTATTAGTGTGGAAAAACCACTTTTCGCACTTGTGTTAGTGTTGAAAAACCACTTTTCACACCTGTGTTAGTGTTGAAAAACCACTTTTCGCACTTGTGTTGGTGCAGGACACCACTTTTGCACTTGTATTACTGTGGAAAAAACACTTTTTGCACTTGTGATAGTGTTGAAAACCCACTTTTCGCACTTGTGTTAGTGTTGAAAAACCACTTTTCGCACTTGTGTTAGTGTTGAAAAACCACTTTTCGCACTTGTGTTCGTGCAGGAAACCACTTTTGCACTTGTATTAGTGTGGAAAAAACACTTTTCGCACTTGTGACAGTGTTGAAAAACCACTTTTCGCGCTTGTGTTAGTGTTGAAAAACCACTTTTCGCACTTGTGTTAGTGTTGAAAAACCACTTTTCGCACTTGTGTTGGTGTAGGAAACCACTTTTGCACTTGTATTAGTGTGGAAAAACACTTTTTGCACTTGTGATAGTGTTGAAAAACCACTTTTCGCACTTGTGTTAGTGTTGAAAAACCACTTTTCGCACTTGTGTTAGTGTTGAAAAACCACTTTTCGCACTTGTGTTGGTGCAGGAAACCACTTTTGCACTTGTATTAGTGTGGAAAAAACACTTTTCGCACTTGTGATAGTGTTGAAAAACCACTTTTCGCACTTGTGTTAGTGTTGAAAAACCACTTTTCGCACTTGTGTTGGTGCAGGAAACCACTTTTGCACTTGTATTAGTGTGGAAAAACCACTTTTCGCACTTGTGTTAGTGTTGAAAAACCACTTTTCGCACTTGTGTTAGTGTTGAAAAACCACTTTTCGCACTTGTGTTAGTGTTGAAAAACCACTTTTCGCACTTGTGTTGGTGCAGGAAACCACTTTTGCACTTGTATTAGTGTGGAAAAAACACTTTTCGCACTTGTGTTAGTGTTGAAGAACCACTTTTCGCACTTGTGTTAGTGTTGAAAAACCACTTTTCGCACTTGTGTTGGTGCAGGAAACCACTTTTGCACTTGTATTAGTGTGGAAAAAACACTTTTTGCACTTGTGATAGTGTTGAAAAACCACTTTTCGCACTTGTGTTAGTGTTGAAATACCACTTTACGCACTTGTGTTGGTGCAGGAAACCACTTTTGCACTTGTATTAGTGTGGAAAAAACACTTTTTGCACTTGTGATAGTGTTGAAAAACGACTTTTCGCACTTGTGTTAGTGTTGAAAAACCACTTTTCGCACTTGTGTTGGTGCAGGAAACCACTTTTGCACTTGTATTAGTGTGGAAAAACCACTTTTCGCACTTGTGTTAGTGTTGAAAAACCACTTTTCGCACCTGTATTAGTGTTGAAAAACCACTTTTCGCACTTGTGTTGGTGCAGGAACCCACTTTTGCACTTGTATTAGAGTGGAAAAAACACTTTTCGCACTTGTGTTAGTGTTGAAAAACCACTTTTCACGCTTGTGTTAGTGTTGAAAAACCACTTTTCGCACTTGTGTTAGTGTTGAAAAACCACTTTTCGCACTTGTGTTAGTGTTGAAAAAACACTTTTCGCACTTGTGATAGTGTTGAAAAACCACTTTTCGCGCTTGTGTTAGTGTTGAAAAACCACTTTTCACACTTGTGTTAGTGTTGAAAAACCACTTTTCGCACTTGTGTTGGTGTAGGAAACCACTTTTGCACTTGTATTAGTGTGGAAAAACACTTTTTGCACTTGTGATAGTGTTGAAAAACCACTTTTCGCACTTGTGTTAGTGTTGAAAAAACACTTTTCGCACTTGTGATAGTGTTGAAAAACCACTTTTCGCACTTGTGTTAGTGTTGAAAAACCACTTTTCGCACTTGTGTTGGTGCAGGAAACCACTTTTGCACTTGTATTAGTGTGGAAAAACCACTTTTCGCACTTGTGTTAGTGTTGAAAAACCACTTTTCGCACTTGTGTTAGTGTTGAAAAACCACTTTTCGCACTTGTGTTAGTGTTGAAAAACCACTTTTCGCACTTGTGTTGGTGCAGGAAACCACTTTTGCACTTGTATTAGTGTGGAAAAAACACTTTTCGCACTTGTGTTAGTGTTGAAGAACCACTTTTCGCACTTGTGTTAGTGTTGAAAAACCACTTTTCGCACTTGTGTTGGTGCAGGAAACCACTTTTGCACTTGTATTAGTGTGGAAAAAACACTTTTTGCACTTGTGATAGTGTTGAAAAACCACTTTTCGCACTTGTGTTAGTGTTGAAATACCACTTTACGCACTTGTGTTGGTGCAGGAAACCACTTTTGCACTTGTATTAGTGTGGAAAAAACACTTTTTGCACTTGTGATAGTGTTGAAAAACGACTTTTCGCACTTGTGTTAGTGTTGAAAAACCACTTTTCGCACTTGTGTTGGTGCAGGTAACCACTTTTGCACTTGTATTAGTGTGGAAAAACCACTTTTCGCACTTCTGTTAGTGTTGAAAAACCACTTTTCGCACCTGTGTTAGTGTTGAAAAACCACTTTTCGCGCTTGTGTTGGTGCAGGAACCCACTTTTGCACTTGTATTAGAGTGGAAAAAACACTTTTTGCACTTGTGATAGTGTTGAAAAACCACTTTTCACACTTGGGTTAGTGTTGAAAAAACACTTTTCGCACTTGTGTTAGTGTTGAAAAACCACTTTTCGCACTTGTGTTCATGCAGGAAACCACTTTTGCACTTGTATTAGTGTGGAAAAAACACTTTTCGCACTTGTGATAGTGTTGAAAAACCACTTTTCGCACTTGTGTTAGTGTTGAAAAACCACTTTTCGCACTTGTGTTAGTGTTGAAATACCACTTTTCGCACTTGTGTTCGTGCAGGAAACCACTTTTGCACTTGTATTAGTGTGGAAAAAACACTTTTCGCACTTGTGATAGTGTTGAAAAACCACTTTTCGCACTTGTGTTAGTGTTGAAAAACCACTTTCGCACTTGTGTTGGTGCAGGAAACCACTTTTGCACTTGTATTAGTGTGGAAAAACCACTTTGTGCACTTGTGTTAGTGTTGAAAAACCACTTTTCGCACTTGTGTTAGTGATAAAAAAACCACTTTTCGCACTTGTGTTAGTGTTGAAAAACCACTTTTCGCACTTGTGTTGGTGCAGGAAACCACTTTTGCACTTGTATTAGTGTGGAAAAAACACTTTTTGCACTTGTGATAGTGTTGAAAAACCACTTTTCGCATTTGTGTTAGTGTTGAAATACCACTTTTCGCACTTGTGTTGGTGCAGGAAACCACTTTTGCACTTGTATTAGTGTGGAAAAAACACTTTTTGCACTTGTGATAGTGTTGAAAAACGACTTTTCGCACTTGTGTTAGTGTTGAAAAACCACTTTTCGCACTTGTGTTAGTGTTGAAAAACCACTTTTCGCACTTGTGTTGGTGCAGGAAACCACTTTTGCACTTGTATTAGTGTGGAAAAACCACTTTCGCACTTGTGTTAGTGTTGAAAAACCACTTTTCGCACTTGTGTTAGTGTTGAAAAACCACTTTTCGCACTTGTGTTGGTGCAGGAAACCACTTTTGCACTTGTATTAGTGTGGAAAAACCACTTTTCGCACTTGTGTTAGTGTTGAAAAACCACTTTTCGCACTTGTGTTAGTGTTGAAAAAACACTTTTCGCACTTGTGTTAGTGTTGAAAAACCACTTTTCGCACTTGTGTTCGTGCAGGAAACCACTTTTGCACTTGTATTAGTGTGGAAAAAACACTTTTCGCACTTGTGATAGTGTTGAAAAACCACTTTTCGCACTTGTGTTAGTGTTGAAAAACCACTTTTCGCACTTGTGTTGGTGCAGGAAACCACTTTTGCACTTGTATTAGTGTGGAAAAACCACTTTTCGCACTTGTGTTAGTGTTGAAAAACCACTTTTCGCACTTGTGTTAGTGATAAAAAACCACTTTTCGCACTTGTGTTAGTGTTGAAAAACCACTTTTCGCACTTGTGTTGGTGCAGGAAACCACTTTTGCACTTGTATTAGTGTGGAAAAAACACTTTTTGCACTTGTGATAGTGTTGAAAAACCACTTTTCGCATTTGTGTTAGTGTTGAAATACCACTTTTCACACTTGTGTTGGTGCAGGAAACCACTTTTGCACTTGTATTAGTGTGGAAAAAACACTTTTTGCACTTGTGATAGTGTTGAAAAACGACTTTTCGCACTTGTGTTAGTGTTGAAAAACCACTTTTCGCACTTGAGTTAGTGTTGAAAAACCACTTTTCGCACTTGTGTTGGTGCAGGAAACCACTTTTGCACTTGTATTAGTGTGGAAAAACCACTTTCGCACTTGTGTTAGTGTTGAAAAACCACTTTTCGCACTTGTGTTAGTGTTGAAAAACCACTTTTCGCAGTTGTGTTGGTGCAGGAAACCACTTTTGCACTTGTATTAGTGCGGAAAAAACACTTTTTGCACTTGTGATAGTGTTGAAAAAGCACTTTTCGCACTTGTGTTAGTGTTGAAATACCACTTTTCGCACTTGTGTTGGTGCAGGAAACCACTTTTGCACTTGTATTAGTGTCGAAAAACCACTTTTCGCACTTGTGTTAGTGTTGAAAAACCACTTTTCACACCTGTGTTAGTGTTGAAAAACCACTTTTCGCACTTGTGTTGGTGCAGGACACCACTTTTGCACTTGTATTAGTGTGGAAAAAACACTTTTTGCACTTGTGATAGTGTTGAAAATCCACTTTTCGCACTTGTGTTAGTGTTGAAAAACCACTTTTCGCACTTGTGTTAGTGTTGAAAAACCACTTTTCGCACTTGTGTTCGTGCAGGAAACCACTTTTGCACTTGTATTAGTGTGGAAAAAACACTTTTCGCACTTGTGATAGTGTTGAAAAACCACTTTTCGCGCTTGTGTTAGTGTTGAAAAACCACTTTTCGCACTTGTGTTAGTGTTGAAAAACCACTTTTCGCACTTGTGTTGGTGTAGGAAACCACTTTTGCACTTGTATTAGTGTGGAAAAAACACTTTTTGCACTTGTGATAGTGTTGAAAAACCACTTTTCGCACTTGTGTTAGTGTTGAAAAACCACTTTTCGCACTTGTGTTAGTGTTGAAAAACCACTTTTCGCACTTGTGTTGGTGCAGGAAACCACTTTTGCACTTGTATTAGTGTGGAAAAAACACTTTTCGCACTTGTGATAGTGTTGAAAAACCACTTTTCGCACTTGTGTTAGTGTTGAAAAACCACTTTTCGCACTTGTGTTGGTGCAGGAAACCACTTTTGCACTTGTATTAGTGTGGAAAAACCACTTTTCGCACTTGTGTTAGTGTTGAAAAACCACTTTTCGCACTTGTGTTAGTGTTGAAAAACCACTTTTCGCACTTGTGTTAGTATTGAAAAACCACTTTTCGCACTTGTGTTGGTGCAGGAAACCACTTTTGCACTTGCATTTGTGTGGAAAAAACACTTTTCGCACTTGTGTTAGTGTTGAAGAACCACTTTTCGCACTTGTGTTAGTGTTGAAAAACCACTTTTCGCACTTGTGTTGGTGCAGGAAACCACTTTTGCACTTGTATTAGTGTGGAAAAAACACTTTTTGCACTTGTGATAGTGTTGAAAAACCACTTTTCGCACTTGTGTTAGTGTTGAAATACCACTTTTCGCACTTGTGTTGGTGCAGGAAACCACTTTTGCACTTGTATTAGTGTGGAAAAAACACTTTTTGCACTTGTGATAGTGTTGAAAAACGACTTTTCGCACTTGTGTTAGTGTTGAAAAACCACTTTTTGCACTTGTGTTGGTGCAGGAAACCACTTTTGCACTTGTATTAGTGTGGAAAAACCACTTTTCGCACTTGTGTTAGTGTTGAAAAACCACTTTTCGCACCTGTGTTAGTGTTGAAAAACCACTTTTCGCACTTGTGTTGGTGCAGGAACCCACTTTTGCACTTGTATTAGAGTGGAAAAAACACTTTTTGCACTTGTGATAGTGTTGAAAAACCACTTTTCGCACTTGTGTTAGTGTTGAAAAAACACTTTTCGCACTTGTGTTAGTGTTGAAAAACCACTTTTCGCACTTGTGTTCGTGCAGGAAACCACTATTGCACTTGTATTAGTGTGGAAAAAACACTTTTCGCACTTGTGATAGTGTTGAAAAACCACTTTTCGCACTTGTGTTGGTGCAGGAAACCACTTTTGCACTTGTATTAGTGTGGAAAAACCACTTTTCGCACTTGTGTTAGTGTTGAAAAACCACTTTTCGCACTTGTGTTAGTGATAAAAAAACCACTTTTCGCACTTGTGTTAGTGTTGAAAAACCACTTTTCGCACTTGTGTTGGTGCAGGAAACCACTTTTGCACTTGTATTAGTGTGGAAAAAACACTTTTTGCACTTGTGATAGTGTTGAAAAACCACTTTTCGCATTTGTGTTAGTGTTGAAATACCACTTTTCGCACTTGTGTTGGTGCAGGAAACCACTTTTGCACTTGTATTAGTGTGGAAAAAACACTTTTTGCACTTGTGATAGTGTTGAAAAATGACTTTTCGCACTTGTGTTAGTGTTGAAAAACCACTTTTCGCACTTGTGTTAGTGTTGAAAAACCACTTTTCGCACTTGTGTTGGTGCAGGAAACCACTTTTGCACTTGTATTAGTGTGGAAAAACCACTTTCGCACTTGTGTTAGTGTTGAAAAACCACTTTTCGCACTTGTGTTAGTGTTGAAAAACCACTTTTCGCACTTGTGTTGGTGCAGGAAACCACTTTTGCACTTGTATTAGTGCGGAAAAAACACTTTTTGCACTTGTGATAGTGTTGAAAAAGCACTTTTCGCACTTGTGTTAGTGTTGAAATACCACTTTTCGCACTTGTGTTGGTGCAGGAAACCACTTTTGCACTTGTATTAGTGTGGAAAAACCACTTTTCGCACTTGTGTTAGTGTTAAAAAACCACTTTTCACACCTGTGTTAGTGTTGAAAAACCACTTTTCGCACTTGTGTTGGTGCAGGACACCACTTTTGCACTTGTATTACTGTGGAAAAAACACTTTTTGCACTTGTGATAGTGTTGAAAACCCACTTTTCGCACTTGTGTTAGTGTTGAAAAACCACTTTTCGCACTTGTGTTAGTGTTGAAAAACCACTTTTCGCACTTGTGTTCGTGCAGGAAACCACTTTTGCACTTGTATTAGTGTGGAAAAAACACTTTTCGCACTTGTGACAGTGTTGAAAAACCACTTTTCGCGCTTGTGTTAGTGTTGAAAAACCACTTTTCGCACTTGTGTTAGTGTTGAAAAACCACTTTTCGCACTTGTGTTGGTGTAGGAAACCACTTTTGCACTTGTATTAGTGTGGAAAAACACTTTTTGCACTTGTGATAGTGTTGAAAAACCACTTTTCGCACTTGTGTTAGTGTTGAAAAACCACTTTTCGCACTTGTGTTAGTGTTGAAAAACCACTTTTCGCACTTGTGTTGGTGCAGGAAACCACTTTTGCACTTGTATTAGTGTGGAAAAAACACTTTTCGCACTTGTGATAGTGTTGAAAAACCACTTTTCGCACTTGTGTTAGTGTTGAAAAACCACTTTTCGCACTTGTGTTGGTGCAGGAAACCACTTTTGCACTTGTATTAGTGTGGAAAAACCACTTTTCGCACTTGTGTTAGTGTTGAAAAACCACTTTTCGCACTTGTGTTAGTGTTGAAAAACCACTTTTCGCACTTGTGTTAGTGTTGAAAAACCACTTTTCGCACATGTGTTGGTGCAGGAAACCACTTTTGCACTTGTATTAGTGTGGAAAAAACACTTTTCGCACTTGTGTTAGTGTTGAAGAACCACTTTTCGCACTTGTGTTAGTGTTGAAAAACCACTTTTCGCACTTGTGTTGGTGCAGGAAACCACTTTTGCACTTGTATTAGTGTGGAAAAAACACTTTTTGCACTTGTGATAGTGTTGAAAAACCACTTTTCGCACTTGTGTTAGTGTTGAAATACCACTTTACGCACTTGTGTTGGTGCAGGAAACCACTTTTGCACTTGTATTAGTGTGGAAAAAACACTTTTTGCACTTGTGATAGTGTTGAAAAACGACTTTTCGCACTTGTGTTAGTGTTGAAAAACCACTTTTCGCACTTGTGTTGGTGCAGGAAACCACTTTTGCACTTGTATTAGTGTGGAAAAACCACTTTTCGCACTTGTGTTAGTGTTGAAAAACCACTTTTCGCACCTGTATTAGTGTTGAAAAACCACTTTTCGCACTTGTGTTGGTGCAGGAACCCACTTTTGCACTTGTATTAGAGTGGAAAAAACACTTTTCGCACTTGTGTTAGTGTTGAAAAACCACTTTTCACGCTTGTGTTAGTGTTGAAAAACCACTTTTCGCACTTGTGTTAGTGTTGAAAAAACACTTTTCGCACTTGTGTTAGTGTTGAAAAAACACTTTTCGCACTTGTGATAGTGTTGAAAAACCACTTTTCGCGCTTGTGTTAGTGTTGAAAAACCACTTTTCACACTTGTGTTAGTGTTGAAAAACCACTTTTCGCACTTGTGTTGGTGTAGGAAACCACTTTTGCACTTGTATTAGTGTGGAAAAACACTTTTTGCACTTGTGATAGTGTTGAAAAACCACTTTTCGCACTTGTGTTAGTGTTGAAAAACCACTTTTCGCACTTGTGTTAGTGTTGAAAAACCACTTTTCGCACTTGTGTTGGTGCAGGAAACCACTTTTGCACTTGTATTAGTGTGGAAAAAACACTTTTCGCACTTGTGATAGTGTTGAAAAACCACTTTTCGCACTTGTGTTAGTGTTGAAAAACCACTTTTCGCACTTGTGTTGGTGCAGGAAACCACTTTTGCACTTGTATTAGTGTGGAAAAACCACTTTTCGCACTTGTGTTAGTGTTGAAAAACCACTTTTCGCACTTGTGTTAGTGTTGAAAAACCACTTTTCGCACTTGTGTTAGTGTTGAAAAACCACTTTTCGCACTTGTGTTGGTGCAGGAAACCACTTTTGCACTTGTATTAGTGTGGAAAAAACACTTTTCGCACTTGTGTTAGTGTTGAAGAACCACTTTTCGCACTTGTGTTAGTGTTGAAAAACCACTTTTCGCACTTGTGTTGGTGCAGGAAACCACTTTTGCACTTGTATTAGTGTGGAAAAAACACTTTTTGCACTTGTGATAGTGTTGAAAAACCACTTTTCGCACTTGTGTTAGTGTTGAAATACCACTTTACGCACTTGTGTTGGTGCAGGAAACCACTTTTGCACTTGTATTAGTGTGGAAAAAACACTTTTTGCACTTGTGATAGTGTTGAAAAACGACTTTTCGCACTTGTGTTAGTGTTGAAAAACCACTTTTCGCACTTGTGTTGGTGCAGGTAACCACTTTTGCACTTGTATTAGTGTGGAAAAACCACTTTTCGCACTTCTGTTAGTGTTGAAAAACCACTTTTCGCACCTGTGTTAGTGTTGAAAAACCACTTTTCGCGCTTGTGTTGGTGCAGGAACCCACTTTTGCACTTGTATTAGAGTGGAAAAAACACTTTTTGCACTTGTGATAGTGTTGAAAAACCACTTTTCACACTTGGGTTAGTGTTGAAAAAACACTTTTCGCACTTGTGTTAGTGTTGAAAAACCACTTTTCGCACTTGTGTTCATGCAGGAAACCACTTTTGCACTTGTATTAGTGTGGAAAAAACACTTTTCGCACTTGTGATAGTGTTGAAAAACCACTTTTCGCACTTGTGTTAGTGTTGAAAAACCACTTTTCGCACTTGTGTTAGTGTTGAAATACCACTTTTCGCACTTGTGTTCGTGCAGGAAACCACTTTTGCACTTGTATTAGTGTGGAAAAAACACTTTTCGCACTTGTGATAGTGTTGAAAAACCACTTTTCGCACTTGTGTTAGTGTTGAAAAACCACTTTCGCACTTGTGTTGGTGCAGGAAACCACTTTTGCACTTGTATTAGTGTGGAAAAACCACTTTGCGCACTTGTGTTAGTGTTGAAAAACCACTTTTCGCACTTGTGTTAGTGATAAAAAAAACCACTTTTCGCACTTGTGTTAGTGTTGAAAAACCACTTTTCGCACTTGTGTTGGTGCAGGAAACCACTTTTGCACTTGTATTAGTGTGGAAAAAACACTTTTTGCACTTGTGATAGTGTTGAAAAACCACTTTTCGCATTTGTGTTAGTGTTGAAATACCACTTTTCGCACTTGTGTTGGTGCAGGAAACCACTTTTGCACTTGTATTAGTGTGGAAAAAACACTTTTTGCACTTGTGATAGTGTTGAAAAACGACTTTTCGCACTTGTGTTAGTGTTGAAAAACCACTTTTCGCACTTGTGTTAGTGTTGAAAAACCACTTTTCGCACTTGTGTTGGTGCAGGAAACCACTTTTGCACTTGTATTAGTGTGGAAAAACCACTTTCGCACTTGTGTTAGTGTTGAAAAACCACTTTTCGCACTTGTGTTAGTGTTGAAAAACCACTTTTCGCACTTGTGTTGGTGCAGGAAACCACTTTTGCACTTGTATTAGTGTGGAAAAACCACTTTTCGCACTTGTGTTAGTGTTGAAAAACCACTTTTCGCACTTGTGTTAGTGTTGAAAAAACACTTTTCGCACTTGTGTTAGTGTTGAAAAACCACTTTTCGCACTTGTGTTCGTGCAGGAAACCACTTTTGCACTTGTATTAGTGTGGAAAAAACACTTTTCGCACTTGTGATAGTGTTGAAAAACCACTTTTCGCACTTGTGTTAGTGTTGAAAAACCACTTTTCGCACTTGTGTTGGTGCAGGAAACCACTTTTGCACTTGTATTAGTGTGGAAAAACCACTTTTCGCACTTGTGTTAGTGTTGAAAAACCACTTTTCGCACTTGTGTTAGTGATAAAAAACCACTTTTCGCACTTGTGTTAGTGTTGAAAAACCACTTTTCGCACTTGTGTTGGTGCAGGAAACCACTTTTGCACTTGTATTAGTGTGGAAAAAACACTTTTTGCACTTGTGATAGTGTTGAAAAACCACTTTTCGCATTTGTGTTAGTGTTGAAATACCACTTTTCACACTTGTGTTGGTGCAGGAAACCACTTTTGCACTTGTATTAGTGTGGAAAAAACACTTTTTGCACTTGTGATAGTGTTGAAAAACGACTTTTCGCACTTGTGTTAGTGTTGAAAAACCACTTTTCGCACTTGAGTTAGTGTTGAAAAACCACTTTTCGCACTTGTGTTGGTGCAGGAAACCACTTTTGCACTTGTATTAGTGTGGAAAAACCACTTTCGCACTTGTGTTAGTGTTGAAAAACCACTTTTCGCACTTGTGTTAGTGTTGAAAAACCACTTTTCGCAGTTGTGTTGGTGCAGGAAACCACTTTTGCACTTGTATTAGTGCGGAAAAAACACTTTTTGCACTTGTGATAGTGTTGAAAAAGCACTTTTCGCACTTGTGTTAGTGTTGAAATACCACTTTTCGCACTTGTGTTGGTGCAGGAAACCACTTTTGCACTTGTATTAGTGTCGAAAAACCACTTTTCGCACTTGTGTTAGTGTTGAAAAACCACTTTTCACACCTGTGTTAGTGTTGAAAAACCACTTTTCGCACTTGTGTTGGTGCAGGACACCACTTTTGCACTTGTATTAGTGTGGAAAAAACACTTTTTGCACTTGTGATAGTGTTGAAAATCCACTTTTCGCACTTGTGTTAGTGTTGAAAAACCACTTTTCGCACTTGTGTTAGTGTTGAAAAACCACTTTTCGCACTTGTGTTCGTGCAGGAAACCACTTTTGCACTTGTATTAGTGTGGAAAAAACACTTTTCGCACTTGTGATAGTGTTGAAAAACCACTTTTCGCGCTTGTGTTAGTGTTGAAAAACCACTTTTCGCATTTGTGTTAGTGTTGAAAAACCACTTTTCGCACTTGTGTTGGTGTAGGAAACCACTTTTGCACTTGTATTAGTGTGGAAAAAACACTTTTTGCACTTGTGATAGTGTTGAAAAACCACTTTTCGCACTTGTGTTAGTGTTGAAAAACCACTTTTCGCACTTGTGTTAGTGTTGAAAAACCACTTTTCGCACTTGTGTTGGTGCAGGAAACCACTTTTGCACTTGTATTAGTGTGGAAAAAACACTTTTCGCACTTGTGATAGTGTTGAAAAACCACTTTTCGCACTTGTGTTAGTGTTGAAAAACCACTTTTCGCACTTGTGTTGGTGCAGGAAACCACTTTTGCACTTGTATTAGTGTGGAAAAACCACTTTTCGCACTTGTGTTAGTGTTGAAAAACCACTTTTCGCACTTGTGTTAGTGTTGAAAAACCACATTTCGCACTTGTGTTAGTATTGAAAAACCACTTTTCGCACTTGTGTTGGTGCAGGAAACCACTTTTGCACTTGCATTTGTGTGGAAAAAACACTTTTCGCACTTGTGTTAGTGTTGAAGAACCACTTTTCGCACTTGTGTTAGTGTTGAAAAACCACTTTTCGCACTTGTGTTGGTGCAGGAAACCACTTTTGCACTTGTATTAGTGTGGAAAAACCACTTTTCACACTTGTGTTAGTGTTGAAAAACCACTTTTCGCACTTGTGTTAGTGTTGAAAAACCACTTTTCGCACTTGTGTTGGTGCAGGAAACCACTTTTGCACTTGTATTAGTGTGGAAAAAACACTTTTCGCACTTGTGTTAGTGTTGAAAAACCACTTTTTGCACTTGTGTTAGTGTTGAAAAACCACTTTTCGCACTTGTGTTGGTGCAGGAAACCACTTTTGCACTTGTATTAGTGTGGAAAAACCACTTTTCGCACTTGTGTTAGTGTTGAAAAACCACTTTTCGCACTTGTGTTAGTGTTGAAAAACCACTTTTCGCACTTGTGTTGGTGCAGGAAACCACTTTTGCACTTGTATTAGTGTGGAAAAAACACTTTTTGCACTTGTGATAGTGTTGAAAAACCACTTTTCGTACTTGTGTGTGTTGAAAAACCACTTTTCGCACTTGTGTTGGTGCAGGAAACCACTTTTGCACTTGTATTAGTGTGGAAAAACCACTTTTCGCACTTGTGTTAGTGTTGAAAAACCACTTTTCGCACTTGTGTTAGTGTTGAAAAACCACATTTCGCACTTGTGTTAGTGTTGAAAAACCACTTTTCGCACTTGTGTTGGTGCAGGAAACCACTTTTGCACTTGTATTAGCATGGAAAAAACACTTTTTGCACTTGTGATAGTGTTGAAAAACCACTTTTCGCACTTGTGTTAGTGTTGAAAAACCACTTTTCGCACTTGTGTTGGTGCAGGAAACCACTTTTGCACTTGTATTAGTGTGGAAAAAACACTTTTTGCACTTGTGATAGTGTTGAAAAACCACTTTTCGCACTTGTGTTAGTGTTGAAAAACCACTTTTCGCACTTGTGTTGGTGCAGGAAACTACTTTTGCACTTGTATTAGTGTGGAAAAAACACTTTTTGCACAAGTGATTGTGTTGAAAAACCACTTTTCGCACTTGTGTTAGTGTTGAAAAACCACTTTTCGCACTTGTGTTGGTGCAGGAAACCACTTTTGCACTTGTATTAGTGTGGAAAAAACACTTTTCGCACTTGTGTTAGTGTTGAAAAACCACTTTTCGCACTTGTGTTAGTGTTGAAAAACCACTTTTCGCACTTGTGTTGGTGCAGGAAACCACTTTTGCACTTGTATTAGTGTGGAAAAACCACTTTTCGCACTTGTGTTAGTGTTGAAAAACCACTTTTCGCACTTGTGTTAGTGTTGAAAAACCACTTTTCGCACTTGTGTTGGTGCAGGAAACCACTTTTGCACTTGTATTAGTGTGGAAAAAACACTTTTTGCACTTGTGATAGTGTTGAAAAACCACTTTTCGTACTTGTGTTAGTGTTGAAAAACCACTTTTCGCACTTGTGTTGGTGCAGGAAACCACTTTTGCACTTGTATTAGTGTGGAAAAACCACTTTTCGCACTTGTGTTAGTGTTGAAAAACCACTTTTCGCACTTGTGTTAGTGTTGAAAAACCACATTTCGCACTTGTGTTAGTGTTGAAAAACCACTTTTCGCACTTGTGTTGGTGCAGGAAACCACTTTTGCACTTGTATTAGTGTGGAAAAAACACTTTTTGCACTTGTGATAGTGTTGAAAAACCACTTTTCGCACTTGTGTTGGTGCAGGAAACCACTTTTGCACTTGTATTAGTGTGGAAAAACAACTTTTCGCACTTGTGTTGGTGCAGGAAACCACTTTTGCACTTGTATTAGTGTGGAAAAAACACTTTTTGCACTTGTGATAGTGTTGAAAAACCACTTTTCGCACTTGTGTTAGTGTTGAAAAACCACTTTTCGCACTTGTGTTGGTGCAGGAAACCATTTTTGCACTTGTATTAGTGTGGAAAAAACACTTTTTGCACTTGTGATAGTGTTGAAAAACCACTTTTCGCACTTGTGTTAGTGTTGAAAAACCACTTTTCGCACTTGTGTTGGTGCAGGAAACCACTTTTTCACTTGTATTAGTGTGGAAAAACCACTTTTCGCACTTGTGTTAGTGTGGAAAAAACACTTTTTGCACAAGTGATTGTGTTGAAAAACCACTTTTCGCACTTGTGTTAGTGTTGAAAAACCACTTTTCACACTTGTGTTGGTGCAGGAAACCACTTTTTCACTTGTATTAGTGTGGAAAAACCACTTTTCGCACTTGTGTTAGTGTTGAAAAACCACTTTTCGCACTTGTGTTAGTGTTGAAAAACCACTTTTCGCACTTGTGATAGTGTTGAAAAATCACTTTTCGCACTTGTGTTGGTGCAGGAAACCACTTTTGCACTTGTATTAAAAAAAAAAAAAAAAACACCTTTAGAGGCCATTTTTCCCCGCAAGCGGGGGTTGGCCTTTTTCGGGGACCGTGGTTGTTGTTGTTTTCTGGTCCCCTTTTTGAAGCAATGTTTTACGGCCGGATGCCCTTCCTGCCGCCAACCCTTTTTGTCACCTTTTTACGACAAACAGGGAATTACCAGTGAACTGGTACTCAATTTGCCGACCTCGGAAGGATGACATGCTGAGTCAACCCCCCTGGCGTTAATTCAGTGATCGACCGGGATTCGAACCCAGGATCCTAGGATCCTAAGCTGGCACCCTAGCCGCTAGCCCAACACCAGGGATGATTGTATTAGTGTGGAAAAACCACTTCTCGCACTTGTGTTAGTGTTGAAAAACCACTTTTCGCACTTGTGTTGGTGCAGGAAACCACTTTTGCACTTGTATTAGTGTGGAAAAAACACTTTTTGCACTTGTGATAGTGTTGAAAAACCACTTTTCGCACTTGTGTTAGTGTTGAAAAACCACTTTTTGCACTTGTGTTAGTGTTGAAAAACCACTTTTCGCATGTGTGTTGGTGCAGGAAACCACTTTTGCACTTGTATTAGTGTGGAAAAAACACTTTTTGCACTTGTGATAGTGTTGAAAAACCACTTTTCGCACTTGTGTTAGTGTTGAAAAACCACTTTTCGCACTTGTGTTGGTGCAGGAAACCACTTTTGCACTTGTATTAGTGTGGAAAAACCACTTTTCACACTTGTGTTAGTGTTGAAAAACCACTTTTCGCACTTGTGTTAGTGTTGAAAACCACTTTTCGCACTTGTGTTGGTGCAGGAAACCACTTTTGCACTTGTATTAGTGTGGAAAAAACACTTTTCGCACTTGTGTTAGTGTTGAAAAACCACTTTTTGCACTTGTGTTAGTGTTGAAAAACCACTTTTCGCACTTGTGTTGGTGCAGGAAACCACTTTTGCACTTGTATTAGTGTGGAAAAACCACTTTTCGCACTTGTGTTAGTGTTGAAAAAACACTTTTCGCACTTGTGTTAGTGTTGAAAAACCACTTTTCGCACTTGTGTTGGTGCAGGAAACCACTTTTGCACTTGTATTAGTGTGGAAAAAACACTTTTTGCACTTGTGATAGTGTTGAAAAACCACTTTTCGTACTTGTGTGTGTTGAAAAACCACTTTTCGCACTTGTGTTGGTGCAGGAAACCACTTTTGCACTTGTATTAGTGTGGAAAAACCACTTTCGCACTTGTGTTAGTGTTGAAAAACCACTTTTCGCACTTGTGTTAGTGTTGAAAAACCACTTTTCGCAGTTGTGTTGGTGCAGGAAACCACTTTTGCACTTGTATTAGTGCGGAAAAAACACTTTTTGCACTTGTGATAGTGTTGAAAAAGCACTTTTCGCACTTGTGTTAGTGTTGAAATACCACTTTTCGCACTTGTGTTGGTGCAGGAAACCACTTTTGCACTTGTATTAGTGTCGAAAAACCACTTTTCGCACTTGTGTTAGTGTTGAAAAACCACTTTTCGCACTTGTGTTGGTGCAGGAAACCACTTTTGCACTTGTATTAGTGTGGAAAAACCACTTTTCGCACTTGTGTTAGTGTTGAAAAACCACTTTTCGCACTTGTGTTAGTGTTGAAAAAACACTTTTCGCACTTGTGTTAGTGTTGAAAAACCACTTTTCGCACTTGTGTTCGTGCAGGAAACCACTTTTGCACTTGTATTAGTGTGGAAAAAACACTTTTCGCACTTGTGATAGTGTTGAAAAACCACTTTTCGCACTTGTGTTAGTGTTGAAAAACCACTTTTCGCACTTGTGTTGGTGCAGGAAACCACTTTTGCACTTGTATTAGTGTGGAAAAACCACTTTTCGCACTTGTGTTAGTGTTGAAAAACCACTTTTCGCACTTGTGTTAGTGATAAAAAACCACTTTTCGCACTTGTGTTAGTGTTGAAAAACCACTTTTCGCACTTGTGTTGGTGCAGGAAACCACTTTTGCACTTGTATTAGTGTGGAAAAAACACTTTTTGCACTTGTGATAGTGTTGAAAAACCACTTTTCGCATTTGTGTTAGTGTTGAAATACCACTTTTCACACTTGTGTTGGTGCAGGAAACCACTTTTGCACTTGTATTAGTGTGGAAAAAACACTTTTTGCACTTGTGATAGTGTTGAAAAACGACTTTTCGCACTTGTGTTAGTGTTGAAAAACCACTTTTCGCACTTGAGTTAGTGTTGAAAAACCACTTTTCGCACTTGTGTTGGTGCAGGAAACCACTTTTGCACTTGTATTAGTGTGGAAAAACCACTTTCGCACTTGTGTTAGTGTTGAAAAACCACTTTTTGCACTTGTGTTAGTGTTGAAAAACCACTTTTCGCAGTTGTGTTGGTGCAGGAAACCACTTTTGCACTTGTATTAGTGCGGAAAAAACACTTTTTGCACTTGTGATAGTGTTGAAAAAGCACTTTTCGCACTTGTGTTAGTGTTGAAATACCACTTTTCGCACTTGTGTTGGTGCAGGAAACCACTTTTGCACTTGTATTAGTGTCGAAAAACCACTTTTCGCACTTGTGTTAGTGTTGAAAAACCACTTTTCACACCTGTGTTAGTGTTGAAAAACCACTTTTCGCACTTGTGTTGGTGCAGGACACCACTTTTGCACTTGTATTAGTGTGGAAAAAACACTTTTTGCACTTGTGATAGTGTTGAAAATCCACTTTTCGCACTTGTGTTAGTGTTGAAAAACCACTTTTCGCACTTGTGTTAGTGTTGAAAAACCACTTTTCGCACTTGTGTTCGTGCAGGAAACCACTTTTGCACTTGTATTAGTGTGGAAAAAACACTTTTCGCACTTGTGATAGTGTTGAAAAACCACTTTTCGCGCTTGTGTTAGTGTTGAAAAACCACTTTTCACACTTGTGTTAGTGTTGAAAAACCACTTTTCGCACTTGTGTTGGTGTAGGAAACCACTTTTGCACTTGTATTAGTGTGGAAAAAACACTTTTTGCACTTGTGATAGTGTTGAAAAACCACTTTTCGCACTTGTGTTAGTGTTGAAAAACCACTTTTCGCACTTGTGTTAGTGTTGAAAAACCACTTTTCGCACTTGTGTTGGTGCAGGAAACCACTTTTGCACTTGTATTAGTGTGGAAAAAACACTTTTCGCACTTGTGATAGTGTTGAAAAACCACTTTTCGCACTTGTGTTAGTGTTGAAAAACCACTTTTCGCACTTGTGTTGGTGCAGAAAACCACTTTTCGCACTTGTGTTAGTGTTGAAAAACCACTTTTCGCACTTGTGTTAGTGTTGAAAAACCACTTTTCGCACTTGTGTTAGTGTTGAAAAACCACTTTTCGCACTTGTGTTGGTGCAGGAAACCACTTTTGCACTTGTATTAGTGTGGAAAAACCACTTTTCGCACTTGTGTTAGTGTTGAAAAACCACTTTTCGCACTTGTGTTAGTGTTGAAAAACCACTTTTCGCACTTGTGTTGGTGCAGGAAACCACTTTTGCACTTGTATTAGTGTGGAAAAAACACTTTTTGCACTTGTGATAGTGTTGAAAAACCACTTTTCGTACTTGTGTGTGTTGAAAAACCACTTTTCGCACTTGTGTTGGTGCAGGAAACCACTTTTGCACTTGTATTAGTGTGGAAAAACCACTTTTCGCACTTGTGTTAGTGTTGAAAAACCACTTTTCGCACTTGTGTTAGTGTTGAAAAACCACATTTCGCACTTGTGTTAGTGTTGAAAAACCACTTTTCGCACTTGTGTTGGTGCAGGAAACCACTTTTGCACTTGTATTAGCATGGAAAAAACACTTTTTGCACTTGTGATAGTGTTGAAAAACCACTTTTCGCACTTGTGTTAGTGTTGAAAAACCACTTTTCGCACTTGTGTTGGTGCAGGAAACCACTTTTGCACTTGTATTAGTGTGGAAAAAACACTTTTTGCACTTGTGATAGTGTTGAAAAACCACTTTTCGCACTTGTGTTAGTGTTGAAAAACCACTTTTCGCACTTGTGTTGGTGCAGGAAACTACTTTTGCACTTGTATTAGTGTGGAAAAAACACTTTTTGCACAAGTGATTGTGTTGAAAAACCACTTTTCGCACTTGTGTTAGTGTTGAAAAACCACTTTTCGCACTTGTGTTGGTGCAGGAAACCACTTTTGCACTTGTATTAGTGTGGAAAAAACACTTTTCGCACTTGTGTTAGTGTTGAAAAACCACTTTTCGCACTTGTGTTAGTGTTGAAAAACCACTTTTCGCACTTGTGTTGGTGCAGGAAACCACTTTTGCACTTGTATTAGTGTGGAAAAACCACTTTTCGCACTTGTGTTAGTGTTGAAAAACCACTTTTCGCACTTGTGTTAGTGTTGAAAAACCACTTTTCGCACTTGTGTTGGTGCAGGAAACCACTTTTGCACTTGTATTAGTGTGGAAAAAACACTTTTTGCACTTGTGATAGTGTTGAAAAACCACTTTTCGTACTTGTGTTAGTGTTGAAAAACCACTTTTCGCACTTGTGTTGGTGCAGGAAACCACTTTTGCACTTGTATTAGTGTGGAAAAACCACTTTTCGCACTTGTGTTAGTGTTGAAAAACCACTTTTCGCACTTGTGTTAGTGTTGAAAAACCACATTTCGCACTTGTGTTAGTGTTGAAAAACCACTTTTCGCACTTGTGTTGGTGCAGGAAACCACTTTTGCACTTGTATTAGTGTGGAAAAAACACTTTTTGCACTTGTGATAGTGTTGAAAAACCACTTTTCGCACTTGTGTTGGTGCAGGAAACCACTTTTGCACTTGTATTAGTGTGGAAAAACAACTTTTCGCACTTGTGTTGGTGCAGGAAACCACTTTTGCACTTGTATTAGTGTGGAAAAAACACTTTTTGCACTTGTGATAGTGTTGAAAAACCACTTTTCGCACTTGTGTTAGTGTTGAAAAACCACTTTTCGCACTTGTGTTGGTGCAGGAAACCATTTTTGCACTTGTATTAGTGTGGAAAAAACACTTTTTGCACTTGTGATAGTGTTGAAAAACCACTTTTCGCACTTGTGTTAGTGTTGAAAAACCACTTTTCGCACTTGTGTTGGTGCAGGAAACCACTTTTTCACTTGTATTAGTGTGGAAAAACCACTTTTCGCACTTGTGTTAGTGTGGAAAAAACACTTTTTGCACAAGTGATTGTGTTGAAAAACCACTTTTCGCACTTGTGTTAGTGTTGAAAAACCACTTTTCACACTTGTGTTGGTGCAGGAAACCACTTTTTCACTTGTATTAGTGTGGAAAAACCACTTTTCGCACTTGTGTTAGTGTTGAAAAACCACTTTTCGCACTTGTGTTAGTGTTGAAAAACCACTTTTCGCACTTGTGATAGTGTTGAAAAATCACTTTTCGCACTTGTGTTGGTGCAGGAAACCACTTTTGCACTTGTATTAAAAAAAAAAAAAAAAACACCTTTAGAGGCCATTTTTCCCCGCAAGCGGGGGTTGGCCTTTTTCGGGGACCGTGGTTGTTGTTGTTTTCTGGTCCCCTTTTTGAAGCAATGTTTTACGGCCGGATGCCCTTCCTGCCGCCAACCCTTTTTGTCACCTTTTTACGACAAACAGGGAATTACCAGTGAACTGGTACTCAATTTGCCGACCTCGGAAGGATGACATGCTGAGTCAACCCCCCTGGCGTTAATTCAGTGATCGACCGGGATTCGAACCCAGGATCCTAGGATCCTAAGCTGGCACCCTAGCCGCTAGCCCAACACCAGGGATGATTGTATTAGTGTGGAAAAACCACTTCTCGCACTTGTGTTAGTGTTGAAAAACCACTTTTCGCACTTGTGTTGGTGCAGGAAACCACTTTTGCACTTGTATTAGTGTGGAAAAAACACTTTTTGCACTTGTGATAGTGTTGAAAAACCACTTTTCGCACTTGTGTTAGTGTTGAAAAACCACTTTTTGCACTTGTGTTAGTGTTGAAAAACCACTTTTCGCATGTGTGTTGGTGCAGGAAACCACTTTTGCACTTGTATTAGTGTGGAAAAAACACTTTTTGCACTTGTGATAGTGTTGAAAAACCACTTTTCGCACTTGTGTTAGTGTTGAAAAACCACTTTTCGCACTTGTGTTGGTGCAGGAAACCACTTTTGCACTTGTATTAGTGTGGAAAAACCACTTTTCACACTTGTGTTAGTGTTGAAAAACCACTTTTCGCACTTGTGTTAGTGTTGAAAACCACTTTTCGCACTTGTGTTGGTGCAGGAAACCACTTTTGCACTTGTATTAGTGTGGAAAAAACACTTTTCGCACTTGTGTTAGTGTTGAAAAACCACTTTTTGCACTTGTGTTAGTGTTGAAAAACCACTTTTCGCACTTGTGTTGGTGCAGGAAACCACTTTTGCACTTGTATTAGTGTGGAAAAACCACTTTTCGCACTTGTGTTAGTGTTGAAAAAACACTTTTCGCACTTGTGTTAGTGTTGAAAAACCACTTTTCGCACTTGTGTTGGTGCAGGAAACCACTTTTGCACTTGTATTAGTGTGGAAAAAACACTTTTTGCACTTGTGATAGTGTTGAAAAACCACTTTTCGTACTTGTGTGTGTTGAAAAACCACTTTTCGCACTTGTGTTGGTGCAGGAAACCACTTTTGCACTTGTATTAGTGTGGAAAAACCACTTTCGCACTTGTGTTAGTGTTGAAAAACCACTTTTCGCACTTGTGTTAGTGTTGAAAAACCACTTTTCGCAGTTGTGTTGGTGCAGGAAACCACTTTTGCACTTGTATTAGTGCGGAAAAAACACTTTTTGCACTTGTGATAGTGTTGAAAAAGCACTTTTCGCACTTGTGTTAGTGTTGAAATACCACTTTTCGCACTTGTGTTGGTGCAGGAAACCACTTTTGCACTTGTATTAGTGTCGAAAAACCACTTTTCGCACTTGTGTTAGTGTTGAAAAACCACTTTTCGCACTTGTGTTGGTGCAGGAAACCACTTTTGCACTTGTATTAGTGTGGAAAAACCACTTTTCGCACTTGTGTTAGTGTTGAAAAACCACTTTTCGCACTTGTGTTAGTGTTGAAAAAACACTTTTCGCACTTGTGTTAGTGTTGAAAAACCACTTTTCGCACTTGTGTTCGTGCAGGAAACCACTTTTGCACTTGTATTAGTGTGGAAAAAACACTTTTCGCACTTGTGATAGTGTTGAAAAACCACTTTTCGCACTTGTGTTAGTGTTGAAAAACCACTTTTCGCACTTGTGTTGGTGCAGGAAACCACTTTTGCACTTGTATTAGTGTGGAAAAACCACTTTTCGCACTTGTGTTAGTGTTGAAAAACCACTTTTCGCACTTGTGTTAGTGATAAAAAACCACTTTTCGCACTTGTGTTAGTGTTGAAAAACCACTTTTCGCACTTGTGTTGGTGCAGGAAACCACTTTTGCACTTGTATTAGTGTGGAAAAAACACTTTTTGCACTTGTGATAGTGTTGAAAAACCACTTTTCGCATTTGTGTTAGTGTTGAAATACCACTTTTCACACTTGTGTTGGTGCAGGAAACCACTTTTGCACTTGTATTAGTGTGGAAAAAACACTTTTTGCACTTGTGATAGTGTTGAAAAACGACTTTTCGCACTTGTGTTAGTGTTGAAAAACCACTTTTCGCACTTGAGTTAGTGTTGAAAAACCACTTTTCGCACTTGTGTTGGTGCAGGAAACCACTTTTGCACTTGTATTAGTGTGGAAAAACCACTTTCGCACTTGTGTTAGTGTTGAAAAACCACTTTTTGCACTTGTGTTAGTGTTGAAAAACCACTTTTCGCAGTTGTGTTGGTGCAGGAAACCACTTTTGCACTTGTATTAGTGCGGAAAAAACACTTTTTGCACTTGTGATAGTGTTGAAAAAGCACTTTTCGCACTTGTGTTAGTGTTGAAATACCACTTTTCGCACTTGTGTTGGTGCAGGAAACCACTTTTGCACTTGTATTAGTGTCGAAAAACCACTTTTCGCACTTGTGTTAGTGTTGAAAAACCACTTTTCACACCTGTGTTAGTGTTGAAAAACCACTTTTCGCACTTGTGTTGGTGCAGGACACCACTTTTGCACTTGTATTAGTGTGGAAAAAACACTTTTTGCACTTGTGATAGTGTTGAAAATCCACTTTTCGCACTTGTGTTAGTGTTGAAAAACCACTTTTCGCACTTGTGTTAGTGTTGAAAAACCACTTTTCGCACTTGTGTTCGTGCAGGAAACCACTTTTGCACTTGTATTAGTGTGGAAAAAACACTTTTCGCACTTGTGATAGTGTTGAAAAACCACTTTTCGCGCTTGTGTTAGTGTTGAAAAACCACTTTTCACACTTGTGTTAGTGTTGAAAAACCACTTTTCGCACTTGTGTTGGTGTAGGAAACCACTTTTGCACTTGTATTAGTGTGGAAAAAACACTTTTTGCACTTGTGATAGTGTTGAAAAACCACTTTTCGCACTTGTGTTAGTGTTGAAAAACCACTTTTCGCACTTGTGTTAGTGTTGAAAAACCACTTTTCGCACTTGTGTTGGTGCAGGAAACCACTTTTGCACTTGTATTAGTGTGGAAAAAACACTTTTCGCACTTGTGATAGTGTTGAAAAACCACTTTTCGCACTTGTGTTAGTGTTGAAAAACCACTTTTCGCACTTGTGTTGGTGCAGGAAACCACTTTTGCACTTGTATTAGTGTGGAAAAACCACTTTTCGCACTTGTGTTAGTGTTGAAAAACCACTTTTCGCACTTGTGTTAGTGTTGAAAAACCACTTTTCGCACTTGTGTTAGTATTGAAAAACCACTTTTCGCACTTGTGTTGGTGCAGGAAACCACTTTTGCACTTGCATTTGTGTGGAAAAAACACTTTTCGCACTTGTGTTAGTGTTGAAGAACCACTTTTCGCACTTGTGTTAGTGTTGAAAAACCACTTTTCGCACTTGTGTTGGTGCAGGAAACCACTTTTGCACTTGTATTAGTGTGGAAAAACCACTTTTCACACTTGTGTTAGTGTTGAAAAACCACTTTTCGCACTTGTGTTAGTGTTGAAAAACCACTTTTCGCACTTGTGTTGGTGCAGGAAACCACTTTTGCACTTGTATTAGTGTGGAAAAAACACTTTTCGCACTTGTGTTAGTGTTGAAAAACCACTTTTTGCACTTGTGTTAGTGTTGAAAAACCACTTTTCGCACTTGTGTTGGTGCAGGAAACCACTTTTGCACTTGTATTAGTGTGGAAAAACCACTTTTCGCACTTGTGTTAGTGTTGAAAAACCACTTTTCGCACTTGTGTTAGTGTTGAAAAACCACTTTTCGCACTTGTGTTGGTGCAGGAAACCACTTTTGCACTTGTATTAGTGTGGAAAAAACACTTTTTGCACTTGTGATAGTGTTGAAAAACCACTTTTCGTACTTGTGTGTGTTGAAAAACCACTTTTCGCACTTGTGTTGGTGCAGGAAACCACTTTTGCACTTGTATTAGTGTGGAAAAACCACTTTTCGCACTTGTGTTAGTGTTGAAAAACCACTTTTCGCACTTGTGTTAGTGTTGAAAAACCACATTTCGCACTTGTGTTAGTGTTGAAAAACCACTTTTCGCACTTGTGTTGGTGCAGGAAACCACTTTTGCACTTGTATTAGCATGGAAAAAACACTTTTTGCACTTGTGATAGTGTTGAAAAACCACTTTTCGCACTTGTGTTAGTGTTGAAAAACCACTTTTCGCACTTGTGTTGGTGCAGGAAACCACTTTTGCACTTGTATTAGTGTGGAAAAAACACTTTTTGCACTTGTGATAGTGTTGAAAAACCACTTTTCGCACTTGTGTTAGTGTTGAAAAACCACTTTTCGCACTTGTGTTGGTGCAGGAAACTACTTTTGCACTTGTATTAGTGTGGAAAAAACACTTTTTGCACAAGTGATTGTGTTGAAAAACCACTTTTCGCACTTGTGTTAGTGTTGAAAAACCACTTTTCGCACTTGTGTTGGTGCAGGAAACCACTTTTGCACTTGTATTAGTGTGGAAAAAACACTTTTCGCACTTGTGTTAGTGTTGAAAAACCACTTTTCGCACTTGTGTTAGTGTTGAAAAACCACTTTTCGCACTTGTGTTGGTGCAGGAAACCACTTTTGCACTTGTATTAGTGTGGAAAAACCACTTTTCGCACTTGTGTTAGTGTTGAAAAACCACTTTTCGCACTTGTGTTAGTGTTGAAAAACCACTTTTCGCACTTGTGTTGGTGCAGGAAACCACTTTTGCACTTGTATTAGTGTGGAAAAAACACTTTTTGCACTTGTGATAGTGTTGAAAAACCACTTTTCGTACTTGTGTTAGTGTTGAAAAACCACTTTTCGCACTTGTGTTGGTGCAGGAAACCACTTTTGCACTTGTATTAGTGTGGAAAAACCACTTTTCGCACTTGTGTTAGTGTTGAAAAACCACTTTTCGCACTTGTGTTAGTGTTGAAAAACCACATTTCGCACTTGTGTTAGTGTTGAAAAACCACTTTTCGCACTTGTGTTGGTGCAGGAAACCACTTTTGCACTTGTATTAGTGTGGAAAAAACACTTTTTGCACTTGTGATAGTGTTGAAAAACCACTTTTCGCACTTGTGTTGGTGCAGGAAACCACTTTTGCACTTGTATTAGTGTGGAAAAACAACTTTTCGCACTTGTGTTGGTGCAGGAAACCACTTTTGCACTTGTATTAGTGTGGAAAAAACACTTTTTGCACTTGTGATAGTGTTGAAAAACCACTTTTCGCACTTGTGTTAGTGTTAAAAAACCACTTTTCGCACTTGTGTTGGTGCAGGAAACCATTTTTGCACTTGTATTAGTGTGGAAAAAACACTCTTTGCACTTGTGATAGTGTTGAAAAACCACTTTTCGCACTTGTGTTAGTGTTGAAAAACCACTTTTCGCACTTGTGTTGGTGCAGGAAACCACTTTTTCACTTGTATTAGTGTGGAAAAACCACTTTTCGCACTTGTGTTAGTGTGGAAAAAACACTTTTTGCACAAGTGATTGTGTTGAAAAACCACTTTTCGCACTTGTGTTAGTGTTGAAAAACCACTTTTCACACTTGTGTTGGTGCAGGAAACCACTTTTTCACTTGTATTAGTGTGGAAAAACCACTTTTCGCACTTGTGTTAGTGTTGAAAAACCACTTTTCGCACTTGTGTTCGTGTTGAAAAACCACTTTTCGCACTTGTGATAGTGTTGAAAAATCACTTTTCGCACTTGTGTTGGTGCAGGAAACCACTTTTGCACTTGTATTAAAAAAAAAAAAAAAAACACCTTTAGAGGCCATTTTTCCCCGCAAGCGGGGGTTGGCCTTTTTCGGGGACCGTGGTTGTTGTTGTTTTCTGGTCCCCTTTTTGAAGCAATGTTTTACGGCCGGATGCCCTTCCTGCCGCCAACCCTTTTTGTCACCTTTTTACGACAAACAGGGAATTACCAGTGAACTGGTACTCAATTTGCCGACCTCGGAAGGATGACATGCTGAGTCAACCCCCCTGGCGTTAATTCAGTGATCGACCGGGATTCGAACCCAGGATCCTAGGATCCTAAGCTGGCACCCTAGCCGCTAGCCCAACACCAGGGATGATTGTATTAGTGTGGAAAAACCACTTCTCGCACTTGTGTTAGTGTTGAAAAACCACTTTTCGCACTTGTGTTGGTGCAGGAAACCACTTTTGCACTTGTATTAGTGTGGAAAAAACACTTTTTGCACTTGTGATAGTGTTGAAAAACCACTTTTCGCACTTGTGTTAGTGTTGAAAAACCACTTTTTGCACTTGTGTTAGTGTTGAAAAACCACTTTTCGCATGTGTGTTGGTGCAGGAAACCACTTTTGCACTTGTATTAGTGTGGAAAAAACACTTTTTGCACTTGTGATAGTGTTGAAAAACCACTTTTCGCACTTGTGTTAGTGTTGAAAAACCACTTTTCGCACTTGTGTTGGTGCAGGAAACCACTTTTGCACTTGTATTAGTGTGGAAAAACCACTTTTCACACTTGTGTTAGTGTTGAAAAACCACTTTTCGCACTTGTGTTAGTGTTGAAAAACCACTTTTCGCACTTGTGTTGGTGCAGGAAACCACTTTTGCACTTGTATTAGTGTGGAAAAAACACTTTTCGCACTTGTGTTAGTGTTGAAAAACCACTTTTTGCACTTGTGTTAGTGTTGAAAAACCACTTTTCGCACTTGTGTTGGTGCAGGAAACCACTTTTGCACTTGTATTAGTGTGGAAAAACCACTTTTCGCACTTGTGTTAGTGTTGAAAAACCACTTTTCGCACTTGTGTTAGTGTTGAAAAACCACTTTTCGCACTTGTGTTGGTGCAGGAAACCACTTTTGCACTTGTATTAGTGTGGAAAAAACACTTTTTGCACTTGTGATAGTGTTGAAAAACCACTTTTCGTACTTGTGTGTGTTGAAAAACCACTTTTCGCACTTGTGTTGGTGCAGGAAACCACTTTTGCACTTGTATTAGTGTGGAAAAACCACTTTCGCACTTGTGTTAGTGTTGAAAAACCACTTTTCGCACTTGTGTTAGTGTTGAAAAACCACTTTTCGCAGTTGTGTTGGTGCAGGAAACCACTTTTGCACTTGTATTAGTGCGGAAAAAACACTTTTTGCACTTGTGATAGTGTTGAAAAAGCACTTTTCGCACTTGTGTTAGTGTTGAAATACCACTTTTCGCACTTGTGTTGGTGCAGGAAACCACTTTTGCACTTGTATTAGTGTCGAAAAACCACTTTTCGCACTTGTGTTAGTGTTGAAAAACCACTTTTCACACCTGTGTTAGTGTTGAAAAACCACTTTTCGCACTTGTGTTGGTGCAGGACACCACTTTTGCACTTGTATTAGTGTGGAAAAAACACTTTTTGCACTTGTGATAGTGTTGAAAATCCACTTTTCGCACTTGTGTTAGTGTTGAAAAACCACTTTTCGCACTTGTGTTAGTGTTGAAAAACCACTTTTCGCACTTGTGTTCGTGCAGGAAACCACTTTTGCACTTGTATTAGTGTGGAAAAAACACTTTTCGCACTTGTGATAGTGTTGAAAAACCACTTTTCGCGCTTGTGTTAGTGTTGAAAAACCACTTTTCGCACTTGTGTTAGTGTTGAAAAACCACTTTTCGCACTTGTGTTGGTGTAGGAAACCACTTTTGCACTTGTATTAGTGTGGAAAAAACACTTTTTGCACTTGTGATAGTGTTGAAAAACCACTTTTCGCACTTGTGTTAGTGTTGAAAAACCACTTTTCGCACTTGTGTTAGTGTTGAAAAACCACTTTTCGCACTTGTGTTGGTGCAGGAAACCACTTTTGCACTTGTATTAGTGTGGAAAAAACACTTTTCGCACTTGTGATAGTGTTGAAAAACCACTTTTCGCACTTGTGTTAGTGTTGAAAAACCACTTTTCGCACTTGTGTTGGTGCAGGAAACCACTTTTGCACTTGTATTAGTGTGGAAAAACCACTTTTCGCACTTGTGTTAGTGTTGAAAAACCACTTTTCGCACTTGTGTTAGTATTGAAAAACCACTTTTCGCACTTGTGTTAGTGTTGAAAAACCACTTTTCGCACTTGTGTTGGTGCAGGAAACCACTTTTGCACTTGTATTAGTGTGGAAAAACCACTTTTCGCACTTGTGTTAGTGTTGAAAAACCACTTTTCGCACTTGTGTTAGTATTGAAAAACCACTTTTCGCACTTGTGTTAGTGTTGAAAAACCACTTTTCACACTTGTGTTGGTGCAGGAAACCACTTTTTCACTTGTATTAGTGTGGAAAAACCACTTTTCGCACTTGTGTTAGTGTTGAAAAACCACTTTTCGCACTTGTGTTAGTGTTGAAAAACCACTTTTCGCACTTGTGATAGTGTTGAAAAATCACTTTTCGCACTTGTGTTGGTGCAGGAAACCACTTTTGCACTTGTATTAAAAAAAAAAAAAAAAACACCTTTAGAGGCCATTTTTCCCCGCAAGCGGGGGTTGGCCTTTTTCGGGGACCGTGGTTGTTGTTGTTTTCTGGTCCCCTTTTTGAAGCAATGTTTTACGGCCGGATGCCCTTCCTGCCGCCAACCCTTTTTGTCACCTTTTTACGACAAACAGGGAATTACCAGTGAACTGGTACTCAATTTGCCGACCTCGGAAGGATGACATGCTGAGTCAACCCCCCGGGCGTTAATTCAGTGATCGACCGGGATTCGAACCCAGGATCCTAGGATCCTAAGCTGGCACCCTAGCCGCTAGCCCAACACCAGGGATGATTGTATTAGTGTGGAAAAACCACTTCTCGCACTTGTGTTAGTGTTGAAAAACCACTTTTCGCACTTGTGTTGGTGCAGGAAACCACTTTTGCACTTGCATTAGTGTGGAAAAAACACTTTTTGCACTTGTGATAGTGTTGAAAAACCACTTTTCGCACTTGTGTTAGTGTTGAAAAACCACTTTTTGCACTTGTGTTAGTGTTGAAAAACCACTTTTCGCATGTGTGTTGGTGCAGGAAACCACTTTTGCACTTGTATTAGTGTGGAAAAAACACTTTTTGCACTTGTGATAGTGTTGAAAAACCACTTTTCGCACTTGTGTTAGTGTTGAAAAACCACTTTTCGCACTTGTGTTGGTGCAGGAAACCACTTTTGCACTTGTATTAGTGTGGAAAAACCACTTTTCACACTTGTGTTAGTGTTGAAAAACCACTTTTCGCACTTGTGTTAGTGTTGAAAAACCACTTTTCGCACTTGTGTTGGTGCAGGAAACCACTTTTGCACTTGTATTAGTGTGGAAAAAACACTTTTCGCACTTGTGTTAGTGTTGAAAAACCACTTTTTGCACTTGTGTTAGTGTTGAAAAACCACTTTTCGCACTTGTGTTGGTGCAGGAAACCACTTTTGCACTTGTATTAGTGTGGAAAAACCACTTTTCGCACTTGTGTTAGTGTTGAAAAACCACTTTTCGCACTTGTGTTAGTGTTGAAAAACCACTTTTCGCACTTGTGTTGGTGCAGGAAACCACTTTTGCACTTGTATTAGTGTGGAAAAAACACTTTTTGCACTTGTGATAGTGTTGAAAAACCACTTTTCGTACTTGTGTGTGTTGAAAAACCACTTTTCGCACTTGTGTTGGTGCAGGAAACCACTTTTGCACTTGTATTAGTGTGGAAAAACCACTTTCGCACTTGTGTTAGTGTTGAAAAACCACTTTTCGCACTTGTGTTAGTGTTGAAAAACCACTTTTCGCAGTTGTGTTGGTGCAGGAAACCACTTTTGCACTTGTATTAGTGCGGAAAAAACACTTTTTGCACTTGTGATAGTGTTGAAAAAGCACTTTTCGCACTTGTGTTAGTGTTGAAATACCACTTTTCGCACTTGTGTTGGTGCAGGAAACCACTTTTGCACTTGTATTAGTGTCGAAAAACCACTTTTCGCACTTGTGTTAGTGTTGAAAAACCACTTTTCACACCTGTGTTAGTGTTGAAAAACCACTTTTCGCACTTGTGTTGGTGCAGGACACCACTTTTGCACTTGTATTAGTGTGGAAAAAACACTTTTTGCACTTGTGATAGTGTTGAAAATCCACTTTTCGCACTTGTGTTAGTGTTGAAAAACCACTTTTCGCACTTGTGTTAGTGTTGAAAAACCACTTTTCGCACTTGTGTTCGTGCAGGAAACCACTTTTGCACTTGTATTAGTGTGGAAAAAACACTTTTCGCACTTGTGATAGTGTTGAAAAACCACTTTTCGCGCTTGTGTTAGTGTTGAAAAACCACTTTTCGCACTTGTGTTAGTGTTGAAAAACCACTTTTCGCACTTGTGTTGGTGTAGGAAACCACTTTTGCACTTGTATTAGTGTGGAAAAAACACTTTTTGCACTTGTGATAGTGTTGAAAAACCACTTTTCGCACTTGTGTTAGTGTTGAAAAACCACTTTTCGCACTTGTGTTAGTGTTGAAAAACCACTTTTCGCACTTGTGTTGGTGCAGGAAACCACTTTTGCACTTGTATTAGTGTGGAAAAAACACTTTTCGCACTTGTGATAGTGTTGAAAAACCACTTTTCGCACTTGTGTTAGTGTTGAAAAACCACTTTTCGCACTTGTGTTGGTGCAGGAAACCACTTTTGCACTTGTATTAGTGTGGAAAAACCACTTTTCGCACTTGTGTTAGTGTTGAAAAACCACTTTTCGCACTTGTGTTAGTATTGAAAAACCACTTTTCGCACTTGTGTTGGTGCAGGAAACCACTTTTGCACTTGCATTTGTGTGGAAAAAACACTTTTCGCACTTGTGTTAGTGTTGAAGAACCACTTTTCGCACTTGTGTTAGTGTTGAAAAACCACTTTTCGCACTTGTGTTGGTGCAGGAAACCACTTTTGCACTTGTATTAGTGTGGAAAAACCACTTTTCACACTTGTGTTAGTGTTGAAAAACCACTTTTCGCACTTGTGTTAGTGTTGAAAAACCACTTTTCGCACTTGTGTTGGTGCAGGAAACCACTTTTGCACTTGTATTAGTGTGGAAAAAACACTTTTCGCACTTGTGTTAGTGTTGAAAAACCACTTTTTGCACTTGTGTTAGTGTTGAAAAACCACTTTTCGCACTTGTGTTGGTGCAGGAAACCACTTTTGCACTTGTATTAGTGTGGAAAAACCACTTTTCGCACTTGTGTTAGTGTTGAAAAACCACTTTTCGCACTTGTGTTAGTGTTGAAAAAACACTTTTCGCACTTGTGTTGGTGCAGGAAACCACTTTTGCACTTGTATTAGTGTGGAAAAAACACTTTTTGCACTTGTGATAGTGTTGAAAAACCACTTTTCGTACTTGTGTGTGTTGAAAAACCACTTTTCGCACTTGTGTTGGTGCAGGAAACCACTTTTGCACTTGTATTAGTGTGGAAAAACCACTTTTCGCACTTGTGTTAGTGTTGAAAAACCACTTTTCGCACTTGTGTTAGTGTTGAAAAACCACATTTCGCACTTGTGTTAGTGTTGAAAAACCACTTTTCGCACTTGTGTTGGTGCAGGAAACCACTTTTGCACTTGTATTAGCATGGAAAAAACACTTTTTGCACTTGTGATAGTGTTGAAAAACCACTTTTCGCACTTGTGTTAGTGTTGAAAAACCACTTTTCGCACTTGTGTTGGTGCAGGAAACCACTTTTGCACTTGTATTAGTGTGGAAAAAACACTTTTTGCACTTGTGATAGTGTTGAAAAACCACTTTTCGCACTTGTGTTAGTGTTGAAAAACCACTTTTCGCACTTGTGTTGGTGCAGGAAACTACTTTTGCACTTGTATTAGTGTGGAAAAAACACTTTTTGCACAAGTGATTGTGTTGAAAAACCACTTTTCGCACTTGTGTTAGTGTTGAAAAACCACTTTTCGCACTTGTGTTGGTGCAGGAAACCACTTTTGCACTTGTATTAGTGTGGAAAAAACACTTTTCGCACTTGTGTTAGTGTTGAAAAACCACTTTTCGCACTTGTGTTAGTGTTGAAAAACCACTTTTCGCACTTGTGTTGGTGCAGGAAACCACTTTTGCACTTGTATTAGTGTGGAAAAACCACTTTTCGCACTTGTGTTAGTGTTGAAAAACCACTTTTCGCACTTGTGTTAGTGTTGAAAAACCACTTTTCGCACTTGTGTTGGTGCAGGAAACCACTTTTGCACTTGTATTAGTGTGGAAAAAACACTTTTTGCACTTGTGATAGTGTTGAAAAACCACTTTTCGTACTTGTGTTAGTGTTGAAAAACCACTTTTCGCACTTGTGTTGGTGCAGGAAACCACTTTTGCACTTGTATTAGTGTGGAAAAACCACTTTTCGCACTTGTGTTAGTGTTGAAAAACCACTTTTCGCACTTGTGTTAGTGTTGAAAAACCACATTTCGCACTTGTGTTAGTGTTGAAAAACCACTTTTCGCACTTGTGTTGGTGCAGGAAACCACTTTTGCACTTGTATTAGTGTGGAAAAAACACTTTTTGCACTTGTGATAGTGTTGAAAAACCACTTTTCGCACTTGTGTTGGTGCAGGAAACCACTTTTGCACTTGTATTAGTGTGGAAAAACAACTTTTCGCACTTGTGTTGGTGCAGGAAACCACTTTTGCACTTGTATTAGTGTGGAAAAAACACTTTTTGCACTTGTGATAGTGTTGAAAAACCACTTTTCGCACTTGTGTTAGTGTTGAAAAACCACTTTTCGCACTTGTGTTGGTGCAGGAAACCATTTTTGCACTTGTATTAGTGTGGAAAAAACACTTTTTGCACTTGTGATAGTGTTGAAAAACCACTTTTCGCACTTGTGTTAGTGTTGAAAAACCACTTTTCGCACTTGTGTTGGTGCAGGAAACCACTTTTTCACTTGTATTAGTGTGGAAAAACCACTTTTCGCACTTGTGTTAGTGTGGAAAAAACACTTTTTGCACAAGTGATTGTGTTGAAAAACCACTTTTCGCACTTGTGTTAGTGTTGAAAAACCACTTTTCACACTTGTGTTGGTGCAGGAAACCACTTTTTCACTTGTATTAGTGTGGAAAAACCACTTTTCGCACTTGTGTTAGTGTTGAAAAACCACTTTTCGCACTTGTGTTAGTGTTGAAAAACCACTTTTCGCACTTGTGATAGTGTTGAAAAATCACTTTTCGCACTTGTGTTGGTGCAGGAAACCACTTTTGCACTTGTATTTAAAAAAAAAAAAAAACACCTTTAGAGGCCATTTTTCCCCGCAAGCGGGGGTTGGCCTTTTTCGGGGACCGTGGTTGTTGTTGTTTTCTGGTCCCCTTTTTGAAGCAATGTTTTACGGCCGGATGCCCTTCCTGCCGCCAACCCTTTTTGTCACCTTTTTACGACAAACAGGGAATTACCAGTGAACTGGTACTCAATTTGCCGACCTCGGAAGGATGACATGCTGAGTCAACCCCCCTGGCGTTAATTCAGTGATCGACCGGGATTCGAACCCAGGATCCTAGGATCCTAAGCTGGCACCCTAGCCGCTAGCCCAACACCAGGGATGATTGTATTAGTGTGGAAAAACCACTCTCGCACTTGTGTTAGTGTTGAAAAACCACTTTTCGCACTTGTGTTGGTGCAGGAAACCACTTTTGCACTTGTATTAGTGTGGAAAAAACACTTTTTGCACTTGTGATAGTGTTGAAAAACCACTTTTCGCACTTGTGTTAGTGTTGAAAAACCACTTTTTGCACTTGTGTTAGTGTTAAAAAACCACTTTTCGCACTTGTGTTGGTGCAGGAAACCATTTTTGCACTTGTATTAGTGTGGAAAAAACACTTTTTGCACTTGTGATAGTGTTGAAAAACCACTTTTCGCACTTGTGTTAGTGTTGAAAAACCACTTTTCGCACTTGTGTTGGTGCAGGAAACCACTTTTTCACTTGTATTAGTGTGGAAAAACCACTTTTCGCACTTGTGTTAGTGTGGAAAAAACACTTTTTGCACAAGTGATTGTGTTGAAAAACCACTTTTCGCACTTGTGTTAGTGTTGAAAAACCACTTTTCACACTTGTGTTGGTGCAGGAAACCACTTTTTCACTTGTATTAGTGTGGAAAAACCACTTTTCGCACTTGTGTTAGTGTTGAAAAACCACTTTTCGCACTTGTGTTAGTGTTGAAAAACCACTTTTCGCACTTGTGATAGTGTTGAAAAATCACTTTTCGCACTTGTGTTGGTGCAGGAAACCACTTTTGCACTTGTATTAAAAAAAAAAAAAAAAACACCTTTAGAGGCCATTTTTCCCCGCAAGCGGGGGTTGGCCTTTTTCGGGGACCGTGGTTGTTGTTGTTTTCTGGTCCCCTTTTTGAAGCAATGTTTTACGGCCGGATGCCCTTCCTGCCGCCAACCCTTTTTGTCACCTTTTTACGACAAACAGGGAATTACCAGTGAACTGGTACTCAATTTGCCGACCTCGGAAGGATGACATGCTGAGTCAACCCCCCTGGCGTTAATTCAGTGATCGACCGGGATTCGAACCCAGGATCCTAGGATCCTAAGCTGGCACCCTAGCCGCTAGCCCAACACCAGGGATGATTGTATTAGTGTGGAAAAACCACTTCTCGCACTTGTGTTAGTGTTGAAAAACCACTTTTCGCACTTGTGTTGGTGCAGGAAACCACTTTTGCACTTGTATTAGTGTGGAAAAAACACTTTTTGCACTTGTGATAGTGTTGAAAAACCACTTTTCGCACTTGTGTTAGTGTTGAAAAACCACTTTTTGCACTTGTGTTAGTGTTGAAAAACCACTTTTCGCATGTGTGTTGGTGCAGGAAACCACTTTTGCACTTGTATTAGTGTGGAAAAAACACTTTTTGCACTTGTGATAGTGTTGAAAAACCACTTTTCGCACTTGTGTTAGTGTTGAAAAACCACTTTTCGCACTTGTGTTGGTGCAGGAAACCACTTTTGCACTTGTATTAGTGTGGAAAAACCACTTTTCACACTTGTGTTAGTGTTGAAAAACCACTTTTCGCACTTGTGTTAGTGTTGAAAAACCACTTTTCGCACTTGTGTTGGTGCAGGAAACCACTTTTGCACTTGTATTAGTGTGGAAAAAACACTTTTCGCACTTGTGTTAGTGTTGAAAAACCACTTTTTGCACTTGTGTTAGTGTTGAAAAACCACTTTTCGCACTTGTGTTGGTGCAGGAAACCACTTTTGCACTTGTATTAGTGTGGAAAAACCACTTTTCGCACTTGTGTTAGTGTTGAAAAACCACTTTTCGCACTTGTGTTAGTGTTGAAAAACCACTTTTCGCACTTGTGTTGGTGCAGGAAACCACTTTTGCACTTGTATTAGTGTGGAAAAAACACTTTTTGCACTTGTGATAGTGTTGAAAAACCACTTTTCGTACTTGTGTGTGTTGAAAAACCACTTTTCGCACTTGTGTTGGTGCAGGAAACCACTTTTGCACTTGTATTAGTGTGGAAAAACCACTTTCGCACTTGTGTTAGTGTTGAAAAACCACTTTTCGCACTTGTGTTAGTGTTGAAAAACCACTTTTCGCAGTTGTGTTGGTGCAGGAAACCACTTTTGCACTTGTATTAGTGCGGAAAAAACACTTTTTGCACTTGTGATAGTGTTGAAAAACCACTTTTCGCAGTTGTGTTGGTGCAGGAAACCACTTTTGCACTTGTATTAGTGTGGAAAAAACACTTTTTGCACTTGTGATAGTGTTGAAAAACCACTTTTCGTACTTGTGTGTGTTGAAAAACCACTTTTCGCACTTGTGTTGGTGCAGGAAACCACTTTTGCACTTGTATTAGTGTGGAAAAACCACTTTTCGCACTTGTGTTAGTGTTGAAAAACCACTTTTCGCACTTGTGTTAGTGTTGAAAAACCACATTTCGCACTTGTGTTAGTGTTGAAAAACCACTTTTCGCACTTGTGTTGGTGCAGGAAACCACTTTTGCACTTGTATTAGCATGGAAAAAACACTTTTTGCACTTGTGATAGTGTTGAAAAACCACTTTTCGCACTTGTGTTAGTGTTGAAAAACCACTTTTCGCACTTGTGTTGGTGCAGGAAACCACTTTTGCACTTGTATTAGTGTGGAAAAAACACTTTTTGCACTTGTGATAGTGTTGAAAAACCACTTTTCGCACTTGTGTTAGTGTTGAAAAACCACTTTTCGCACTTGTGTTGGTGCAGGAAACTACTTTTGCACTTGTATTAGTGTGGAAAAAACACTTTTTGCACAAGTGATTGTGTTGAAAAACCACTTTTCGCACTTGTGTTAGTGTTGAAAAACCACTTTTCGCACTTGTGTTGGTGCAGGAAACCACTTTTGCACTTGTATTAGTGTGGAAAAAACACTTTTCGCACTTGTGTTAGTGTTGAAAAACCACTTTTCGCACTTGTGTTAGTGTTGAAAAACCACTTTTCGCACTTGTGTTGGTGCAGGAAACCACTTTTGCACTTGTATTAGTGTGGAAAAACCACTTTTCGCACTTGTGTTAGTGTTGAAAAACCACTTTTCGCACTTGTGTTAGTGTTGAAAAACCACTTTTCGCACTTGTGTTGGTGCAGGAAACCACTTTTGCACTTGTATTAGTGTGGAAAAAACACTTTTTGCACTTGTGATAGTGTTGAAAAACCACTTTTCGTACTTGTGTTAGTGTTGAAAAACCACTTTTCGCACTTGTGTTGGTGCAGGAAACCACTTTTGCACTTGTATTAGTGTGGAAAAACCACTTTTCGCACTTGTGTTAGTGTTGAAAAACCACTTTTCGCACTTGTGTTAGTGTTGAAAAACCACATTTCGCACTTGTGTTAGTGTTGAAAAACCACTTTTCGCACTTGTGTTGGTGCAGGAAACCACTTTTGCACTTGTATTAGTGTGGAAAAAACACTTTTTGCACTTGTGATAGTGTTGAAAAACCACTTTTCGCACTTGTGTTGGTGCAGGAAACCACTTTTGCACTTGTATTAGTGTGGAAAAACAACTTTTCGCACTTGTGTTGGTGCAGGAAACCACTTTTGCACTTGTATTAGTGTGGAAAAAACACTTTTTGCACTTGTGATAGTGTTGAAAAACCACTTTTCGCACTTGTGTTAGTGTTGAAAAACCACTTTTCGCACTTGTGTTGGTGCAGGAAACCATTTTTGCACTTGTATTAGTGTGGAAAAAACACTTTTTGCACTTGTGATAGTGTTGAAAAACCACTTTTCGCACTTGTGTTAGTGTTGAAAAACCACTTTTCGCACTTGTGTTGGTGCAGGAAACCACTTTTTCACTTGTATTAGTGTGGAAAAACCACTTTTCGCACTTGTGTTAGTGTGGAAAAAACACTTTTTGCACAAGTGATTGTGTTGAAAAACCACTTTTCGCACTTGTGTTAGTGTTGAAAAACCACTTTTCACACTTGTGTTGGTGCAGGAAACCACTTTTTCACTTGTATTAGTGTGGAAAAACCACTTTTCGCACTTGTGTTAGTGTTGAAAAACCACTTTTCGCACTTGTGTTAGTGTTGAAAAACCACTTTTCGCACTTGTGATAGTGTTGAAAAATCACTTTTCGCACTTGTGTTGGTGCAGGAAACCACTTTTGCACTTGTATTTAAAAAAAAAAAAAAACACCTTTAGAGGCCATTTTTCCCCGCAAGCGGGGGTTGGCCTTTTTCGGGGACCGTGGTTGTTGTTGTTTTCTGGTCCCCTTTTTGAAGCAATGTTTTACGGCCGGATGCCCTTCCTGCCGCCAACCCTTTTTGTCACCTTTTTACGACAAACAGGGAATTACCAGTGAACTGGTACTCAATTTGCCGACCTCGGAAGGATGACATGCTGAGTCAACCCCCCTGGCGTTAATTCAGTGATCGACCGGGATTCGAACCCAGGATCCTAGGATCCTAAGCTGGCACCCTAGCCGCTAGCCCAACACCAGGGATGATTGTATTAGTGTGGAAAAACCACTCTCGCACTTGTGTTAGTGTTGAAAAACCACTTTTCGCACTTGTGTTGGTGCAGGAAACCACTTTTGCACTTGTATTAGTGTGGAAAAAACACTTTTTGCACTTGTGATAGTGTTGAAAAACCACTTTTCGCACTTGTGTTAGTGTTGAAAAACCACTTTTTGCACTTGTGTTAGTGTTAAAAAACCACTTTTCGCACTTGTGTTGGTGCAGGAAACCATTTTTGCACTTGTATTAGTGTGGAAAAAACACTTTTTGCACTTGTGATAGTGTTGAAAAACCACTTTTCGCACTTGTGTTAGTGTTGAAAAACCACTTTTCGCACTTGTGTTGGTGCAGGAAACCACTTTTTCACTTGTATTAGTGTGGAAAAACCACTTTTCGCACTTGTGTTAGTGTGGAAAAAACACTTTTTGCACAAGTGATTGTGTTGAAAAACCACTTTTCGCACTTGTGTTAGTGTTGAAAAACCACTTTTCACACTTGTGTTGGTGCAGGAAACCACTTTTTCACTTGTATTAGTGTGGAAAAACCACTTTTCGCACTTGTGTTAGTGTTGAAAAACCACTTTTCGCACTTGTGTTAGTGTTGAAAAACCACTTTTCGCACTTGTGATAGTGTTGAAAAATCACTTTTCGCACTTGTGTTGGTGCAGGAAACCACTTTTGCACTTGTATTAAAAAAAAAAAAAAAAACACCTTTAGAGGCCATTTTTCCCCGCAAGCGGGGGTTGGCCTTTTTCGGGGACCGTGGTTGTTGTTGTTTTCTGGTCCCCTTTTTGAAGCAATGTTTTACGGCCGGATGCCCTTCCTGCCGCCAACCCTTTTTGTCACCTTTTTACGACAAACAGGGAATTACCAGTGAACTGGTACTCAATTTGCCGACCTCGGAAGGATGACATGCTGAGTCAACCCCCCTGGCGTTAATTCAGTGATCGACCGGGATTCGAACCCAGGATCCTAGGATCCTAAGCTGGCACCCTAGCCGCTAGCCCAACACCAGGGATGATTGTATTAGTGTGGAAAAACCACTTCTCGCACTTGTGTTAGTGTTGAAAAACCACTTTTCGCACTTGTGTTGGTGCAGGAAACCACTTTTGCACTTGTATTAGTGTGGAAAAAACACTTTTTGCACTTGTGATAGTGTTGAAAAACCACTTTTCGCACTTGTGTTAGTGTTGAAAAACCACTTTTTGCACTTGTGTTAGTGTTGAAAAACCACTTTTCGCATGTGTGTTGGTGCAGGAAACCACTTTTGCACTTGTATTAGTGTGGAAAAAACACTTTTTGCACTTGTGATAGTGTTGAAAAACCACTTTTCGCACTTGTGTTAGTGTTGAAAAACCACTTTTCGCACTTGTGTTGGTGCAGGAAACCACTTTTGCACTTGTATTAGTGTGGAAAAACCACTTTTCACACTTGTGTTAGTGTTGAAAAACCACTTTTCGCACTTGTGTTAGTGTTGAAAAACCACTTTTCGCACTTGTGTTGGTGCAGGAAACCACTTTTGCACTTGTATTAGTGTGGAAAAAACACTTTTCGCACTTGTGTTAGTGTTGAAAAACCACTTTTTGCACTTGTGTTAGTGTTGAAAAACCACTTTTCGCACTTGTGTTGGTGCAGGAAACCACTTTTGCACTTGTATTAGTGTGGAAAAACCACTTTTCGCACTTGTGTTAGTGTTGAAAAACCACTTTTCGCACTTGTGTTAGTGTTGAAAAACCACTTTTCGCACTTGTGTTGGTGCAGGAAACCACTTTTGCACTTGTATTAGTGTGGAAAAAACACTTTTTGCACTTGTGATAGTGTTGAAAAACCACTTTTCGTACTTGTGTGTGTTGAAAAACCACTTTTCGCACTTGTGTTGGTGCAGGAAACCACTTTTGCACTTGTATTAGTGTGGAAAAACCACTTTCGCACTTGTGTTAGTGTTGAAAAACCACTTTTCGCACTTGTGTTAGTGTTGAAAAACCACTTTTCGCAGTTGTGTTGGTGCAGGAAACCACTTTTGCACTTGTATTAGTGCGGAAAAAACACTTTTTGCACTTGTGATAGTGTTGAAAAAGCACTTTTCGCACTTGTGTTAGTGTTGAAATACCACTTTTCGCACTTGTGTTGGTGCAGGAAACCACTTTTGCACTTGTATTAGTGTCGAAAAACCACTTTTCGCACTTGTGTTAGTGTTGAAAAACCACTTTTCACACCTGTGTTAGTGTTGAAAAACCACTTTTCGCACTTGTGTTGGTGCAGGACACCACTTTTGCACTTGTATTAGTGTGGAAAAAACACTTTTTGCACTTGTGATAGTGTTGAAAATCCACTTTTCGCACTTGTGTTAGTGTTGAAAAACCACTTTTCGCACTTGTGTTAGTGTTGAAAAACCACTTTTCGCACTTGTGTTCGTGCAGGAAACCACTTTTGCACTTGTATTAGTGTGGAAAAAACACTTTTCGCACTTGTGATAGTGTTGAAAAACCACTTTTCGCGCTTGTGTTAGTGTTGAAAAACCACTTTTCGCACTTGTGTTAGTGTTGAAAAACCACTTTTCGCACTTGTGTTGGTGTAGGAAACCACTTTTGCACTTGTATTAGTGTGGAAAAAACACTTTTTGCACTTGTGATAGTGTTGAAAAACCACTTTTCGCACTTGTGTTAGTGTTGAAAAACCACTTTTCGCACTTGTGTTAGTGTTGAAAAACCACTTTTCGCACTTGTGTTGGTGCAGGAAACCACTTTTGCACTTGTATTAGTGTGGAAAAAACACTTTTCGCACTTGTGATAGTGTTGAAAAACCACTTTTCGCACTTGTGTTAGTGTTGAAAAACCACTTTTCGCACTTGTGTTGGTGCAGGAAACCACTTTTGCACTTGTATTAGTGTGGAAAAACCACTTTTCGCACTTGTGTTAGTGTTGAAAAACCACTTTTCGCACTTGTGTTAGTATTGAAAAACCACTTTTCGCACTTGTGTTAGTGTTGAAAAACCACTTTTCGCACTTGTGTTGGTGCAGGAAACCACTTTTGCACTTGTATTAGTGTGGAAAAACCACTTTTCGCACTTGTGTTAGTGTTGAAAAACCACTTTTCGCACTTGTGTTAGTATTGAAAAACCACTTTTCGCACTTGTGTTAGTGTTGAAAAACCACTTTTCACACTTGTGTTGGTGCAGGAAACCACTTTTTCACTTGTATTAGTGTGGAAAAACCACTTTTCGCACTTGTGTTAGTGTTGAAAAACCACTTTTCGCACTTGTGTTAGTGTTGAAAAACCACTTTTCGCACTTGTGATAGTGTTGAAAAATCACTTTTCGCACTTGTGTTGGTGCAGGAAACCACTTTTGCACTTGTATTAAAAAAAAAAAAAAAAACACCTTTAGAGGCCATTTTTCCCCGCAAGCGGGGGTTGGCCTTTTTCGGGGACCGTGGTTGTTGTTGTTTTCTGGTCCCCTTTTTGAAGCAATGTTTTACGGCCGGATGCCCTTCCTGCCGCCAACCCTTTTTGTCACCTTTTTACGACAAACAGGGAATTACCAGTGAACTGGTACTCAATTTGCCGACCTCGGAAGGATGACATGCTGAGTCAACCCCCCGGGCGTTAATTCAGTGATCGACCGGGATTCGAACCCAGGATCCTAGGATCCTAAGCTGGCACCCTAGCCGCTAGCCCAACACCAGGGATGATTGTATTAGTGTGGAAAAACCACTTCTCGCACTTGTGTTAGTGTTGAAAAACCACTTTTCGCACTTGTGTTGGTGCAGGAAACCACTTTTGCACTTGTATTAGTGTGGAAAAAACACTTTTTGCACTTGTGATAGTGTTGAAAAACCACTTTTCGCACTTGTGTTAGTGTTGAAAAACCACTTTTTGCACTTGTGTTAGTGTTGAAAAACCACTTTTCGCATGTGTGTTGGTGCAGGAAACCACTTTTGCACTTGTATTAGTGTGGAAAAAACACTTTTTGCACTTGTGATAGTGTTGAAAAACCACTTTTCGCACTTGTGTTAGTGTTGAAAAACCACTTTTCGCACTTGTGTTGGTGCAGGAAACCACTTTTGCACTTGTATTAGTGTGGAAAAACCACTTTTCGCACTTGTGTTAGTGTTGAAAAACCACTTTTCGCACTTGTGTTAGTGTTGAAAAACCACTTTTCGCACTTGTGTTGGTGCAGGAAACCACTTTTGCACTTGTATTAGTGTGGAAAAAACACTTTTCGCACTTGTGTTAGTGTTGAAAAACCACTTTTTGCACTTGTGTTAGTGTTGAAAAACCACTTTTCGCACTTGTGTTGGTGCAGGAAACCACTTTTGCACTTGTATTAGTGTGGAAAAACCACTTTTCGCACTTGTGTTAGTGTTGAAAAACCACTTTTCGCACTTGTGTTAGTGTTGAAAAACCACTTTTCGCACTTGTGTTGGTGCAGGAAACCACTTTTGCACTTGTATTAGTGTGGAAAAAACACTTTTTGCACTTGTGATAGTGTTGAAAAACCACTTTTCGTACTTGTGTGTGTTGAAAAACCACTTTTCGCACTTGTGTTGGTGCAGGAAACCACTTTTGCACTTGTATTAGTGTGGAAAAACCACTTTCGCACTTGTGTTAGTGTTGAAAAACCACTTTTCGCACTTGTGTTAGTGTTGAAAAACCACTTTTCGCAGTTGTGTTGGTGCAGGAAACCACTTTTGCACTTGTATTAGTGCGGAAAAAACACTTTTTGCACTTGTGATAGTGTTGAAAAAGCACTTTTCGCACTTGTGTTAGTGTTGAAATACACTTTTCGCACTTGTGTTGGTGCAGGAAACCACTTTTGCACTTGTATTAGTGTCGAAAAACCACTTTTCGCACTTGTGGTTAGTGTTGAAAAACCACTTTTCACACCTGTGTTAGTGTTGAAAAACCACTTTTCGCACTTGTGTTGGTGCAGGACACCACTTTTGCACTTGTATTAGTGTGGAAAAAACAATTTTTGCACTTGTGATAGTGTTGAAAATCCACTTTTCGCACTTGTGTTAGTGTTGAAAAACCACTTTTCGCACTTGTGTTAGTGTTGAAAAACCACTTTTCGCACTTGTGTTCGTGCAGGAAACCACTTTTGCACTTGTATTAGTGTGGAAAAAACACTTTTCGCACTTGTGATAGTGTTGAAAAACCACTTTTCGCGCTTGTGTTAGTGTTGAAAAACCACTTTTCGCACTTGTGTTAGTGTTGAAAAACCACTTTTCGCACTTGTGTTGGTGTAGGAAACCACTTTTGCACTTGTATTAGTGTGGAAAAAACACTTTTTGCACTTGTGATAGTGTTGAAAAACCACTTTTCGCACTTGTGTTAGTGTTGAAAAACCACTTTTCGCACTTGTGTTAGTGTTGAAAAACCACTTTTCGCACTTGTGTTGGTGCAGGAAACCACTTTTGCACTTGTATTAGTGTGAAAAAACACTTTTCGCACTTGTGATAGTGTTGAAAAACCACTTTTCGCACTTGTGTTAGTGTTGAAAAACCACTTTTCGCACTTGTGTTGGTGCAGGAAACCACTTTTGCACTTGTATTAGTGTGGAAAAACCACTTTTCGCACTTGTGTTAGTGTTGAAAAACCACTTTTCGCACTTGTGTTAGTATTGAAAAACCACTTTTCGCACTTGTGTTGGTGCAGGAAACCACTTTTGCACTTGCATTTGTGTGGAAAAAACACTTTTCGCACTTGTGTTAGTGTTGAAGAACCACTTTTCGCACTTGTGTTAGTGTTGAAAAACCACTTTTCGCACTTGTGTTGGTGCAGGAAACCACTTTTGCACTTGTATTAGTGTGGAAAAACCACTTTTCACACTTGTGTTAGTGTTGAAAAACCACTTTTCGCACTTGTGTTAGTGTTGAAAAACCACTTTTCGCACTTGTGTTGGTGCAGGAAACCACTTTTGCACTTGTATTAGTGTGGAAAAAACACTTTTCGCACTTGTGTTAGTGTTGAAAAACCACTTTTTGCACTTGTGTTAGTGTTGAAAAACCACTTTTCGCACTTGTGTTGGTGCAGGAAACCACTTTTGCACTTGTATTAGTGTGGAAAAACCACTTTTCGCACTTGTGTTAGTGTTGAAAAAACACTTTTCGCACTTGTGTTAGTGTTGAAAAAACACTTTTCGCACTTGTGTTGGTGCAGGAAACCACTTTTGCACTTGTATTAGTGTGGAAAAAACACTTTTTGCACTTGTGATAGTGTTGAAAAACCACTTTTCGTACTTGTGTGTGTTGAAAAACCACTTTTCGCACTTGTGTTGGTGCAGGAAACCACTTTTGCACTTGTATTAGTGTGGAAAAACCACTTTTCGCACTTGTGTTAGTGTTGAAAAACCACTTTTCGCACTTGTGTTAGTGTTGAAAAACCACATTTCGCACTTGTGTTAGTGTTGAAAAACCACTTTTCGCACTTGTGTTGGTGCAGGAAACCACTTTTGCACTTGTATTAGCATGGAAAAAACACTTTTTGCACTTGTGATAGTGTTGAAAAACCACTTTTCGCACTTGTGTTAGTGTTGAAAAACCACTTTTCGCACTTGTGTTGGTGCAGGAAACCACTTTTGCACTTGTATTAGTGTGGAAAAAACACTTTTTGCACTTGTGATAGTGTTGAAAAACCACTTTTCGCACTTGTGTTAGTGTTGAAAAACCACTTTTCGCACTTGTGTTGGTGCAGGAAACTACTTTTGCACTTGTATTAGTGTGGAAAAAACACTTTTTGCACAAGTGATTGTGTTGAAAAACCACTTTTCGCACTTGTGTTAGTGTTGAAAAACCACTTTTCGCACTTGTGTTGGTGCAGGAAACCACTTTTGCACTTGTATTAGTGTGGAAAAAACACTTTTCGCACTTGTGTTAGTGTTGAAAACCACTTTTCGCACTTGTGTTAGTGTTGAAAAACCACTTTTCGCACTTGTGTTGGTGCAGGAAACCACTTTTGCACTTGTATTAGTGTGGAAAAACCACTTTTCGCACTTGTGTTAGTGTTGAAAAACCACTTTTCGCACTTGTGTTAGTGTTGAAAAACCACTTTTCGCACTTGTGTTGGTGCAGGAAACCACTTTTGCACTTGTATTAGTGTGGAAAAAACACTTTTTGCACTTGTGATAGTGTTGAAAAACCACTTTTCGTACTTGTGTTAGTGTTGAAAAACCACTTTTCGCACTTGTGTTGGTGCAGGAAACCACTTTTGCACTTGTATTAGTGTGGAAAAACCACTTTTCGCACTTGTGTTAGTGTTGAAAAACCACTTTTCGCACTTGTGTTAGTGTTGAAAAACCACATTTCGCACTTGTGTTAGTGTTGAAAAACCACTTTTCGCACTTGTGTTGGTGCAGGAAACCACTTTTGCACTTGTATTAGTGTGGAAAAAACACTTTTTGCACTTGTGATAGTGTTGAAAAACCACTTTTCGCACTTGTGTTGGTGCAGGAAACCACTTTTGCACTTGTATTAGTGTGGAAAAACAACTTTTCGCACTTGTGTTGGTGCAGGAAACCACTTTTGCACTTGTATTAGTGTGGAAAAAACACTTTTTGCACTTGTGATAGTGTTGAAAAACCACTTTTCGCACTTGTGTTAGTGTTGAAAAACCACTTTTCGCACTTGTGTTGGTGCAGGAAACCATTTTTGCACTTGTATTAGTGTGGAAAAAACACTTTTTGCACTTGTGATAGTGTTGAAAAACCACTTTTCGCACTTGTGTTAGTGTTGAAAAACCACTTTTCGCACTTGTGTTGGTGCAGGAAACCACTTTTTCACTTGTATTAGTGTGGAAAAACCACTTTTCGCACTTGTGTTAGTGTGGAAAAAACACTTTTTGCACAAGTGATTGTGTTGAAAAACCACTTTTCGCACTTGTGTTAGTGTTGAAAAACCACTTTTCACACTTGTGTTGGTGCAGGAAACCACTTTTTCACTTGTATTAGTGTGGAAAAACCACTTTTCGCACTTGTGTTAGTGTTGAAAAACCACTTTTCGCACTTGTGTTAGTGTTGAAAAACCACTTTTCGCACTTGTGATAGTGTTGAAAAATCACTTTTCGCACTTGTGTTGGTGCAGGAAACCACTTTTGCACTTGTATTTAAAAAAAAAAAAAAACACCTTTAGAGGCCATTTTTCCCCGCAAGCGGGGGTTGGCCTTTTTCGGGGACCGTGGTTGTTGTTGTTTTCTGGTCCCCTTTTTGAAGCAATGTTTTACGGCCGGATGCCCTTCCTGCCGCCAACCCTTTTTGTCACCTTTTTACGACAAACAGGGAATTACCAGTGAACTGGTACTCAATTTGCCGACCTCGGAAGGATGACATGCTGAGTCAACCCCCCTGGCGTTAATTCAGTGATCGACCGGGATTCGAACCCAGGATCCTAGGATCCTAAGCTGGCACCCTAGCCGCTAGCCCAACACCAGGGATGATTGTATTAGTGTGGAAAAACCACTTCTCGCACTTGTGTTAGTGTTGAAAAACCACTTTTCGCACTTGTGTTGGTGCAGGAAACCACTTTTGCACTTGTATTAGTGTGGAAAAAACACTTTTTGCACTTGTGATAGTGTTGAAAAACCACTTTTCGCACTTGTGTTAGTGTTGAAAAACCACTTTTTGCACTTGTGTTAGTGTTGAAAAACCACTTTTCGCATGTGTGTTGGTGCAGGAAACCACTTTTGCACTTGTATTAGTGTGGAAAAAACACTTTTTGCACTTGTGATAGTGTTGAAAAAACCACTTTTCGCACTTGTGTTAGTGTTGAAAAACCACTTTTCGCACTTGTGTTGGTGCAGGAAACCACTTTTGCACTTGTATTAGTGTGGAAAAACCACTTTTCACACTTGTGTTAGTGTTGAAAAACCACTTTTCGCACTTGTGTTAGTGTTGAAAAACCACTTTTCGCACTTGTGTTGGTGCAGGAAACCACTTTTGCACTTGTATTAGTGTGGAAAAAACACTTTTCGCACTTGTGTTAGTGTTGAAAAACCACTTTTTGCACTTGTGTTAGTGTTGAAAAACCACTTTTCGCACTTGTGTTGGTGCAGGAAACCACTTTTGCACTTGTATTAGTGTGGAAAAACCACTTTTCGCACTTGTGTTAGTGTTGAAAAACCACTTTTCGCACTTGTGTTAGTGTTGAAAAACCACTTTTCGCACTTGTGTTGGTGCAGGAAACCACTTTTGCACTTGTATTAGTGTGGAAAAAACACTTTTTGCACTTGTGATAGTGTTGAAAAACCACTTTTCGTACTTGTGTGTGTTGAAAAACCACTTTTCGCACTTGTGTTGGTGCAGGAAACCACTTTTGCACTTGTATTAGTGTGGAAAAACCACTTTCGCACTTGTGTTAGTGTTGAAAAACCACTTTTCGCACTTGTGTTAGTGTTGAAAAACCACTTTTCGCAGTTGTGTTGGTGCAGGAAACCACTTTTGCACTTGTATTAGTGCGGAAAAAAACACTTTTTGCACTTGTGATAGTGTTGAAAAAGCACTTTTCGCACTTGTGTTAGTGTTGAAATACCACTTTTCGCACTTGTGTTGGTGCAGGAAACCACTTTTGCACTTGTATTAGTGTCGAAAAACCACTTTTCGCACTTGTGTTAGT